>NC_142931.1:55593295-55608295 GCF_046866305.1 Octopus bimaculoides | reverse complement strand
AATAACTCTCTATTTGGGAGTGATATGGTAGCACAAAATGCGGCTTAAACATGACCTAAAAAACTTTACAAGACAGTGCTATATAGCTAAAGAGGGCTCGAGCCAGTGATAGATGAAAAATATATAAATTAGCATATTTTTATGTGTGTGCGTGCGTGTGTGTGTGTGTGTGTGTGTGCGCGTGCGTGTGTGTGTGTGTGTATTGTGTTTGTGCTGAACCGGGACATGTATATAAACAAATGGATATAACTACGTATTGGAGTGCACACACACACACACACGCACACACACACACATATATATATATATATATACACGAAGGCACATTGAGACAAAAATACACGCGTAATTATATACACAGGGTTAAGATAACTTCATTCACTCTGACTTTAAGGTCTCACGGAATATGTGGTTTAGTAGACGTAAGACTTGCTTTCAGCGAAACTGTAAGAAATCAGGTTAAATATATATGATTATGGATATACCAGCAAACAACGAGTGAGAGAACTCAATTTAGATCAGTAGTTTTCAACCGGGATTTATATGGCCCTCTGAGGGTCAATATAAGCTTTTTGGGGTTCCATGCAACAAACGAGTAAATTGGGATTCACAGTAGTATTTAGATTGTTCACCTTTCACAAGTTAATTGAGTGAAAGGCAAAGTAGGAATTTTGGAAGAAGTATCTATAAGAATAGTTTGTAGGCATTGAATGATTATGGGGTACACCAGAATAAAGTAGTTTTTCAGAGAGATCCATAAGTAAAAAAACTGTTGAGGAACTCTGATTTAGATATAGATGGAAATTTTTTAATATATAATGAGTGTAACACACTGTATATGCAGGCTAACATTGGTTCCATGTAAGAAATACTTGGGAACTGTGTGCCTATATACTGCAAGAATTATTTCAATGCTTTATTTAGATATATCATCTTTTGATAGGCGTTCTTCCTGAGAATAATAAATTGGGTAGTTTTAATGAAAAGTAATCACATGAAGAAAATCTTTATATGCTATGTATATCTTGATTTTAGCATTTCAATTGTAAAATTTACTTTTCCATCAAATCATGCTGCAAAATCAAATAAAGAAAGTCGATTTTGAATCACCATTCACCGCTGCAATTATATATCGCATAAATCTGATTCCAAAGTATTTGATAATTCAGTGCTTTTTGTTCCCTGAAATCTATGTTTCATAACGAAAATGAATTCTTAACAGCTTAATTTAAGGCATATTTTGTTTTATTTGGTTTGAGCTAGAAAGCATTGTATATATCGTTTGTTAAATTTAAAATATTTGTATTTTATCATATATGAATTTTAATTTTTTTCCCTCTGTTTTCAAATTTTCCAATTTCTAATGTTGAACAATGCAAACATATATTGCTATTTATTGGTATAACTTTGTAGATTACCATATCACTTTGGTTACTCAAATGAACAATGATATTTAGTTAGTTACACCATTAAATTAATTAGTTATTAGCATGGCAATATGTAATTTAAATATTGGTATCATTACTGATGTTACAAATTGATGTGTATTAAATATTGACTCTGAAACCACTTCTGCAAAATCTCATATGTACACACATGTGTGTGCATGTGTGTGTATGTATGTGTGTGTGTGTCTGTGTGTGTGCGTGTGCGTGCGTGTGCGTGCTTGCGCGTGTGTGTATGAGTGTGTGTGTGCATGAGCGTATATGCTTATTTCTTTAAAAAAGTTAAACATGAATCAAGCATTGACCTTATTGAAATTGAAGTTGTGTAGGTCAGAAGGCAGGAATGAAATACGCCGAAAGCTACAAGATCGAGTGGTTTTTGTGATATAATGTTTTGGAAACTCTAATTTATTAATCAACATGAACTACTTAGAAATAGATGTAGATCAATCCGCCAGTGCATCAAAATGAAAGTTTCATGTTTCTTTTTTATATTATGAACACATATCTTTCATAGACGCAATATATAATATAACTTTGAATTTCGAAATATAGGAAAAAATACAACTTATAAGGGAGTGAAGCACAGCATCACAACGTAAATTTCATGGGGTTTTATATCGTATAAGATATAACGATGGCCTACAGAGAGAAATAGTTCCATAATATTCGAGGTACGAAATAATAAAGCGCTAGTTGTTCTCATCAAGAAGAATCAATGAATGAAAGCCGATTTAAAAGAGTGTTGGAAATGGATTTGTAGAAATTTGGAACTCTTAAGCTTGTTTATTCTTTAGGGAACGTAGCTACTTCACTTTTTCTGTTTATTATTTTTCACCAAAGAATACCTGATTTTCCTATTTCTAAGTAAACAATTTTTTGTGCCTAACGTTCATTTGTAAAAAGGGAAGAATTTAGAGTTAAAGTATGTTATATAAGTGCCAAGAGCAAAACTAGACTTCATCGCGCATAGTGCAAAACAATACATGGTATGCATAAAGCCAATGCTCATTCCACTTGTGACTGAATAACATTGTAACACTCATACCTCTCACTGGAAGTAATAAAACTAATATTCAGTTTTGTATTCTTTCTTAGCTGATTGAATCTTTCAAATCTAATAAAATCAATTCCATCTTGCTTACAGCAAGCAATCAAAATTGAAATAGTGAGCATTATCAGAATAGCTTCACTTAAATTTGATAAAACAATTTCTTCTCTATAGATAATATATTTCTGGAACTTCTCGGTTTTAAGATATCTGACGTTTCAGATGTAGGTTACTGGCAAGGTTTCTTCTTACATTTCCAATCATCTATATTATTTTTGTCAGATTTGAGTTAACTTTTCGTTAGACTTATTAGGTTAAGGTTGCTGCGATTTGATTTGAGTCAAACGGAAATTATCTAAAAGAAATTTTAATATTATTGAAGTCTTGGTGACGGAGAGATACTTCTACCATGTACACGATCACCAATTTTTTACCATTTGTTTTAATTTCTTCTTTTGCTGATAATCGTATAATTTTGGATTTTTCACCGACATCTCATTCATTACAGTTTTAAGTGACACACTAATTAGTGATTTTGACTGCTTAAAATCATCACTATATTACAAGTATGGTAAATCCGTATCTGAATTTTATTCCATATCCAAGTAGAACTTAATCAATTGTCAAGATTTGTCTTGAATCGTCTTTTAAATATCAAACATATTTTGCAAAAACTAAACCATGATTTCAACGTATTCTTGAACTGGCTTCAAAGTCTCTGCTTGGACACTCCAAGCCTGAGATTAAGATTTTACTACTATTTTCATATTTAAGCTTTGCTAACGAAAGTCTGAGCTGCAAGAGAATGAAACAAAGGTAACCGATCAGCAATGGAAAAAAAGTACAACTATTATATAATGTTTAGCAATTTCCTGAGACAGCTATTACCTTAGTTTACAAATATAATTATATGCTTAAATCTTCTTATGAACATTATGACTATCCATGACTGCAGAATTAATTTTAATAGCATTTCTTCTTTTAAACTGTTAAACTACCAAAAATTACTTGCTTGTTAACTACATCTTCTCCTTTTAATTGAATAAATTCATGCACATTTATAAAATGTTTCTCCTTAAGTCTTTATGAACGTAAAAAATTATTTCTGCCACTACTTTCGATGTGCTTGGGTGAAATTAGAATGAAAAAGGAGGTTAGAATATTTGGTTTTGTGAATTCTGCACAGCAATTTCTGGTAAACTCTAAAAACCATCATAGGAATCTATTTTATCCCGCACATGGTACTCTTCCAAAAGTTTTTCTACATTACTGAAACGTATTTTCATGCTATAATCAATATCAACTGAGAATCTCAATAACCTACAAAAATTTACAAAATACCTTTCCTTTTCTTTTCTATTTTTTTTATTTCTTTTCTTTAGGACTTCTTGTGGTTGCCATCTACAATAATTTTAGTTACTAAACTGTTATGCACTCAAGAGGGAATTTAACTTTGGAGGTCCGTATCATGATTTCTCTGTTGTTTAAAACGTTTCCTATAATTTTCTTCCACGGAATGGCTCAGTATCGAGGATTTTTGTTTCCTTTTTCATAGATATTAAGTATTTGTAATGCATCTCAATGATCGGATCCGTTTTTTTTTTACTTTGCGAGGGGGAGACAAACTCCTCCAACCAGCCTAGCCTGCATTCAGGGACATGTTTCTGAGTCTTTGCTCGTCATCAGCCTGAAGTAGCACGACTAGCTGTTTGAAAAATTCTTTTTACCTCTCGCAAAGATATACTATTTCAGTGAAATACATTCACTGGTTACAAAAATTAGAAATAATACCTTTCTAAATATCTCAGAGAGACTTAAGCAGTAGTGATGCGATAAAGTAGTTGTATACTGCGAGAGGTAAACAGGCTTTTTCAAACAGCTAGTCGTGCTACTTCAGGCTGATAACGAGCAAAGACTCAGAAACATGTCCCTGAATGCAGGCTAGGCTGGTTGGAGGAGTTTGTCTCCCCCTCGCAAAGATAAGGACACAGGCAATGTGTCAAGGCCAACAGGAAGCGGTCCAGCGTCCTAGGGCTAAATAGCAGTAGTATATTCCCTTATTGGGACTGTCACGTTAAGTTGGCAGTATACAACTACTTTATATATATATATATATATATATATCGAAATATAACATTTGTAGAATATATTAAAAAGTTTATGCAGTAAAAAAATAGTCTTATATAGGGTTCAAAATGGACACATTGAATATACGTACATGTGTATGTGTATGCATGTGTGTATACAAACGTCAGCTGGGGTGTACGTGCGTCAAGAACCCACGACACTTGTTATTGCCATAGAAATGAGATACAAGAGCAGAGTGGTTTATCTTAGCAATTCAAAGAATGAACATATTCAGCGCAGCTGGATATGACAACAGAAATCATAAGATCAGATCATGACTTTAGATGAGCTGGCAACTTGAAAGGAATAAATAATCAAGAAATTACCCAAAGGGCATGAAGTTGTTGTTTACACCATACAAAATTGCACTATACTCTCACTCTTACCCTCTCCTTTCTCTCTCTTTATTCCTCTCCCCCTCTCTCTCTCTCTCTCTTTCTTCCTCTCCCTCTCTTTCTCTCTCTATCATCCTCTCCTTCTCTTTCTCCCTCTCTTCTCTCGTTGCTAACTATATACGTGCGTGTGTGAGTAAGTGTGTTTGTTTTTGTATGCATATTTATATGTATGTATACTTTTATTCTTTTATTCTTTTACTTGCTTCAGTCATTTGATTGCGGACATGCTGGAGCGCCAGCTTTAGTCGGACAAATCGAACCCAGGATTTATTCTTCATAACCCTAGTACTTATTCTGTCAGTGTCTTTTGCCGAAACGCTAAATTACGGGGACATAAACATACCAACATCAGTTATTAAGCGATGGTGAGGGGACAAACATAGACACACAAATATATACATATATATATATACGACGGGCTTCTTTCAGTTTCTGTCTACCAAATCCACTTTGGTTGACCCGAACGTCTAGTAGAAGACACTTTGCCCAAGTTTCCACACAGTGGGACTGAACCCGGAATCATGTGGTTGGAAATCAAGCTACTTGCCACACAGCGACACAAGTGCCTATATATATATGTATATATATATATATATATATATATTAACTGAGATACCCTGCGTTCCCCAAGCTGAAGGCGCAGGGAATTAACGGCAACATAGGAAAGCAATTTATTTAACTTATAGCTTATTTTGTGCATCGTTTTTACTATTATTGTTATTCTTTGGGGTTCTGTTTATTTTTGTCTATTGTGCCTGACTTTCTATTGTGCCTTAGGTTTTGGGGTTTTTATTGTTATGTGTTTGTTGTGTGTGTTTGCTACTTTAAGTGTGAACTTGATCTTTTCCTTATATCCGGCCCTAGCTAGTACTTCATTGTAGTAAGGTGCGCGTATGTTGAATATTATCTCGGTGGTTGATGGGCGTGATATTCCGGTGGGTGTGTACCTAACTATTTCTTTGGTTATGGATGGTGGATGGTTGTACTTTATATTTATGTATCTAAGACAATCGCTCGATTCGTGGAATGGTTTGCACATCCCTGTTCCGTTCATCATTATACACATCCATCACATTCTGTTAAAATGACTTATTGATGAGTTGATTTCTTTCTTTCTTTCTTTCTTTCTTTCTTTCTTTCTTTCTTTCCCTGAAGAGAAGATTACATTGTTTTACAACATTTTATTCCTTTTGAATAATACCAATGTTTTCTTCGCAACATATGTCGGAAGTAAAAGAATTTGAATAACACCTGCGTTGAACTCCATTTATTTATTTATATATATTATACAAAACATTTCTCATCAACCCAGAGTTTCTACCTTTACAAACAGGGTGTTACGTGCTTATTACTTGTGTGATCTTTTGCTGCCCTGGTAACTGTTAATTTATTTTGTCCGTGTTTAATTGTAA
Source organism: Octopus bimaculoides (assembly GCF_046866305.1). NCBI lineage: Eukaryota > Metazoa > Mollusca > Cephalopoda > Octopoda > Octopodidae > Octopus > Octopus bimaculoides. The sequence goes on along the minus strand of NC_142931.1, from coordinate 55,601,865 downwards.
ACATGGAAAAATACACACATCCATTTATATATATATATATATATATATATATATATATATATATATATATATATATATATATATATATATAGATAGATAGATAGATAGATAGATATATAGATAGATAGATAGAGAAAGAAAGAAAGAAAAAGAAAGAAAGATATGTATACATCAACAGATTGCGAGTGAAACCCCAAATGTAACCTTCAAATGCTTTTTTTTTTATAACAGTTTCTTGAACTCTCCTAAGTCTTCGATACTTATTATATCTTTCTGCTGATGTTAAAAATTAAGTATATCATTGCATGTTTTCATGTAAATAGTTTAATTATGAAATAACGTCTATTTTAAGTAAGTTTTATAAATGGTTTATAACCGCAAATTAAAATTTGACGCGCTTCTTCAAAATCCTCTTCATTCATATTTACTTTAATGGAGAAATCCTACATTTTTCATGTGGCATTCTTATTTTCAGCTGTTTTTGTTTTTGCTGTTTAACTCTGGGCACACCTGTGGTCACTTGTACTCTAAAGGTATCGGTATATCTCACATGACTTAAGCTGACTTAAGGGATCTCTGGTTACTATTTCAAGCAGTTAGGTGTGATCTTGCTGGAGATCTCAAGCTGGGTTTTAGCACTTCGTCATGATTTCTTAACGAAGGTAAATACTTTTTTTTTTGTAAGACTTGACGCATTTGAACTCAATCTATCTAATTTTCTTTTCCTTTCCCGTGTTTTAGTTAGGAGGATGTGGATGTTCTCATTATCTTCAACATACCCTCCAGTTAAATGCGATTTCATAGTTAATTAAGTGTGTTATTTCCATCACAAAAGTCGTATTTGAGTTTTATGAAATTAGATTTAGCAAGTATGAGTGACTAAAACGCTTAAAGGCTGTGTGCTAGTATGGCATCAGTCCAAATACTAAGAACAGTAAAAGAATAAAAGAGTATATGAAACTATTCTAAAAGGGATAAGATATGTAATGAATATTTCAATTTAAAGTGTGTTACTTGTTATGAACTATCTTTTTTTCATTCCATACCAACTTCATAACTTGATTGGTCATTATTACTGCATCTAAACACTATTGCGTCTTTGCTTATTGTACCAATACTATGTGTACTTCCTACCAATTATCAGACATTACGTGTCCTCAGTTATTAGGGGAACCGTTACTCTTCAAAAGTACTCAAATAGAAAAAATTCAAATATGGCTTAACGTGAACTAGAGAGTCCCATGTAGTTGCGCAATCTGGTAGAAAAAGAAGCTAAGTCTGCTGCAGTGTTTGTTACATTCTATTTGAAAACAAAACCAAACCTTTATGACTGGAAAGCTTTTGAGCAGAGGTTTCCTCCATCAGCAGTGGCCTGTAGTTAAACAACGGTAATAAAAAACAACAATCATGACGAGGCATGGACTTCTTGCTTTCAGGGTTTTTATAATACCAGCGAGTTTCACTTAATATTCCTTCAGAAAATAGGCTATTTTTTCTACATATATGATCAGTTTTATTTTGTTCTTACATTTTAAAAATGATTTAAAATTAAGCCAAATTAATCGATTTTCGCCACACAGAAATTATTGAAAAATATCTAACCATTATTTCAAAAGAAATAATGATTTATAAGCAATATAATTTATATTTGATGTGTTTTAATAACCATGGAATAAAACTAAGCTTATAATTAAAAATGAAATGATAACTATGAAAACTGGTCTGAAGAATGATACAATTCATGACGAAAATTAATTGAACAATCAATTGCTGTACTTATAATTATACAGCTATTGATTGGATATATTAATAATTATCATTCAGGAAAACATCGTCAAATTAAAACTTTATTTTATGAGTTTTTCCCGGTCTCACTTGATAACTTTTTAAAAACCCTATAATTTGAAATTCTCGAGGAGAAAATGTTTTCTTCTCTTCACCCTATCATATTGTTTGTTCTTAGTTCCGTTCCACATCTTTAGTATCATTCACAACCAGATAAACTGTTATTTTGTAGCTGCATCGAACAAATTATAAAACTCAAGTAATATAATTTTGTTATGAATAACATTTTAACAATTCATAGAGAAAAAGTGTGTGAAATAGATTATCTCGACAATAATTTTATTATGAAAATAGATCTCGGAATAAAAATATTAGAAGCTACAACGAAAGAAATTGTAACGAAAAAACAAAGAATGTAAAATATTTTCTTAAAGAAAAATAACTCTTCTTATTTATGAAGAACGATAAATCCAAAAGCAATTTAAAAGCTAGACTAAGCATATGAGAAACGCTATTAGATATACAAGATTAGTTAATGACAGTCTTTAATTGAAGATTATCATGATTTTGAATAAGATATGAAATTTATTGCCAAATGATAAATACATTTTCTTAGTGTATTCACGATGTGATGAAGAGCAATGCTATGGAAAATGTGATTACATTACAGGCTTAATTGTTATAGGAAAGAAGAACTTAATAAGTTCGTAAGGTTATAGATGAAAATGGAATGGAATAGTTTCTTGTGTACTCGCGAAAATCATTAAACGAGAGATACTTTCTGGATAAGTACTTTCTAGAAATTAATGACAAGTTCAAGGCGTAAGAATGACATTGTTTTGAATTTAGATTAAAGTAATTTCACTTACATTGTATTGACAATGCACTTGGGAAATATATGATTCTGAAACCTCACTTGAATTTGTGAAATATAGAGCTTCCGTTCCAAAGGAAACGATAAAAGAGTTTCGACGTTTTTAGAAATGATACTTAACAACAGAAATATTTGAGATGTATCCTTTTTTGTTTGTGTAGTGTAAATATTTATGTTATAGTGTAAACATTTATACACTTATTACTCTACGGTGGATAACTGTTCATTAAATTGTATGATAGACCAGAGTTCATTATAAATAACAAACCCCGATTACGAAAATTTGATATTCAGTTCCATCATCTGTTATGCTCTGAGCTTCTATATTTCTATAGCAAACCACAATGCAGTACGAAGAACAGGAAAATGCAGTTCCCCTTTTGTCCCGTTGTACACAGAATACAACAATAGAATGTTTCCCGGAATGCTAACGATTCTCCCAGCAGGCCGCCTTAATTCAAACAAATATTAAAATCACATAGGCAAATTACTGCAGCAGCAATAGTCCTTTTACTTGCAGGCACTGTATGGAATGCAACCCATCAAAGATAAGAGCATGAGAAGCAGCAACAGTTACACTTTGATGGAATTCATCTTGTTGGCCTTCGCTGTTACCAACATCAAAACCTATAAGTATACAGAAATTAGAGATCCGACGGTAGAGAATAACATGCCCTGTTGACGAACTGCCTCCTCATTATATCTGACACCGAACGTAGGAGTGTGTAAAATTACATTGGTAAGATATGAAATCGCAAAAAATGATGTACAAATGTAGGTGTTGTAATATATTTATCATATATTATTTGGATAAGTTTTGATTTTCACAGGAGCCTCATTACTGGTAATATCCTAATTTTCCCTCTAAGCCAGCTATTGTTTTGTATGCAAAATGGAGTCTTTATAATTCAAAATACTGTAATATTCACTCCTACTCATATTCATTGTTATACGTTTACGTACGAATTCTCTCATCTCTACTCCGAAAAGTTTTCAAAATGATTAAGATAATATTAATAATTACATGAAAAAATGCGAGCAAGAGAAATAATATTCTTAAAATTATAAACATGGAAATTTAAAGGATAAGTTATTACATTTGGAAAAGTTCAGGATAACTGATTATGTCTGGTAAAGTACAGAACAAGAAAATTTTTACTTAAAATATAGCAGGTAAGGATAAAATTTCAAATAAAATATTTAGATTTAGAAAATATTAGCTTTTATTAAAGCTAAAACTTTTATTACAAGTTATTACTCCTGTTTGTTATTACTTGTTACTTCTATCAAAAATAAAAAAATAACTCACTTAAAATATTTTTTGCACTTTAAAAAGTTCATTTCTTAATTATTAATTAATAATCAGAAATTTGAAAATCGGTTATAAAAATAATAGTTGTATTTAATTAGTTAGTTCAATAAATAGAATAATACAAAAATTAGTTATATATCACAGTAAAATCTACCTATAACAACAAATTCACAGTAAAATTTGGTTGAGATTTTGCCAAGTCTTCACATTTTTTATCTTTAACCAATGCCTATTTTTACGTAATGAATTTGCCCACCATATATACTATTCTACTTTGCATAAAACTCTAGCTATATTTGTACTTCTGGCTTTCATTTTTTAAGTATTCTAGTGTGTCAATATTTTAACAAAATGATGGTGCCATTTTTAATTATAATGTTATTTTGTAAATCAAAATCAAATAATTTTTGATATTCAAATTTTATCCTTAGCTGCAATATTTTAATTAAAACTTTTCTTGTTCTGTACTTTACCAGATGTAATAAGTTGTCCTGAATTTTTTCCACTGTAATAACTTGTTCTGTAATTTTCCAGGTTTATAATCTTGATAATATTATTTATCTTGCTCGCATTTTTCCATGTAATCCACATTTTTTCCAGGCTATGCTATTATGCTAATTAATAATGTGTCAAATGAGTCAATTAACGGTGTCGTCGATATTTTTTTCCTTACCTCAATGACGCCAGTGATATATTAAAAATCCCTTTATAGAACTATGTTCATAAAAAAGTAGAGAACTACATTATCACCCTCAAATTTGAGAAACAAACACTTATAACCTTTTTCTTTGAAAACTTCATTGCAATTCCTTGAACTAAACTCTTATCATTTAAGCTTAATTAAAATATAGTTTGTTTTAAAATAGAAAAGGTAAATATACTTAAATCCAATTTTTTGCCTTATATATTTTTTCTTGATATTTTACCTCACAACTTTTTAGATACAGATTTTTGTTGCATGGGAACAAAACTATGAAATTGTTCATGCTTTCTTCTATCATTGAAGCTAAGATGAATATATTTTGCTTTTAAAATAAAAAGAGTTATTTAGATCTAAACTTGATTGGTAGCGTTACTTACTCTCTTATAACGTTGTTACAAAATTTATTGTAAACATTTTTCTACAGGATCAAATCTTAATCTTTTTATGCCAAAATGTAACTAGAGACCGGTCCTCTTTAAAAATGTTAATAGCTTTCAATTTGATTAAAAACATAATTAACGACAAGCTCTGAAATATGCTTCATGTGAGCAAATGGCGGCCTTAAGGATATCAGTCAACTACTACCGTACTTGAATGATGAAACTAATGCCTTTTCCTTACCTTACCACTGATTGAAATGTACCAACACTAGGAGACCGAAAAATGTTTACTTCAGAAGGATCAGTTTTCTCAATTTATTTCTGTATCCATCACAACTGCCCACCATCCATACAACCATCCATCCATCCATCTATCCTCTCCGCTCTCTATTTCTTAGATGGGTGTGGGTGTAGAGGCCTTAGACATTTTTTGCGTAATGTCAGATCAGGTGCAACCGCCATTATCCTTTCTGGCTTGATTCCCAAGAGTGATCAACTGATACTAGGGATATTATCCAAACAGACCATCTCCTTCTTAATCTACCTCTATATCTTCTGCCAGTTGGATCGGTTTGAAACATCCTTCTTGAGATTTCTTTCTGCAACATTCTAATTATATGACCATTGTACCGGAATTATAATTTCTTAATGCAGAGAAGTAGCGGTTCGAAGTGGGAAGACGCCCTAGTCTCCGAGTTACGCACCTTGCGAGTAATGTTATTCCACAGTGAGGTCCTTCAGAGGAACCCCATTTTAGTCATCAATATCCGTCATCGTACAAAATCGATCATTTCTGTACAGTTATGATCATATGTGACGATAGGTACGAAAATTGAACTGAAAATAGCAAGTTAAACTTTTCTTCACCATTTTTTTTAATGATCGAATGCTGAAGCTGGCGCTTTACTTGGCCAGCACTGCAATTCTGGTTTAAAATTTATGCTTCTTTCATATTCCCCATTATTTTACCGTTGAATATAATTTTCAGATGAAGTAGCTTCCTTAGAGGTAAAAATATTCAAACGTGTTTAATCGCTGTAACACTTGGACCTTCCAAATATTCATCTGTATGAATTTTGTACTGATTTCTTTTTACTGCTTTGTCAGACAAAAGAGGTCTGTACCCTTACACCTTTTGATGGCATACAAGATAGTGGGAAACCGAAATTAATTTCTGAATGCTTGAATATAGTGATGTGATGGTTGTCTTTCGTAGTGAGAGAAAGATGATGCTGATATTTCTCATTGAACAACCTACAGAAACGATTTGTTAATAATGATAAAATGTTTGTGCTGCACATTAGCTCACTCCCTCTATCAAATCGATGTTGCCTGAACAGGTGTACGGTAAACCACACGGCAGGAGTCCGAACTGATCGCAGAGCAATGTGAGATGAAGTATTTTGCTCAATAACAAAATGGGCCACCTTGTCCAGAAATTGAAAATATGCTCTCACGATTGTGACCGCAATTTCATAACCACTAGGACATGCGCACTCATTTCTCCAGTAAAAGAACACCCTGAGCACGTTAGTGTTGTTAAACAAAGCGTGAGATTTAGATTAGTGCCAGTTGTATAATCGTTAGGTAATTATAAGATAGATAACTGTATTATGCTGGAAAATGCTTTCTGGTTTGTTTCAGCTTCCACCAGGCATTTGTACAATGTATTTACTACTATATCAACTGTACAACTGTAAATTAAGATCCGTTTCACACTATTATCAGTTCCTATTTGATAATATTCATCGATCATTTATCACACTTTATCACTTCATGTCGATCTTAAGCTTCGAGATTGTGTGACATCAAAATTTACTTTGTGAGTCTCGATTAATAAATTAACTATCAGCGAGGTTACACAATGCCTTGGGAATGATCCATCATTTAGCTTTCTATCACATGTTTGAAAAAGAAGACCTGGCGGACTTTAATTAGAACAAATGATTAATTAATTAAGAAATAAACGGTTCATTAACACAAAGGGAGTCTTTCAGTAACAAGCAAGGCGAACTTCAAGTGAAAACGTGAACTTTCAGCAATTACATCCAATAAATTATACAAGATCAGGAACAGCTTCATACTACATAAAGCGCTTGGCAAATCAGTTCCATTAAAATGTATCAGATACAAAATGTACCCATAAAAAAGATATGCATTTTCTATTTATTTCAAGCGAAGAAATGGAAAAACGTATATTGAATAAAATAAGGTAAGATCGAAAATAATTTTATAATATAACTTATGAAGATTCTTGGAAGTAACTTGAAATAGATTAAAGTATTGAAATGGAAAGATATTATCATTATTATTATTATTATTATTATTATTATTATTATTATTATTATTATTATTATTATTATTATTATTATGTTCTTTTTTCTTCTTTCTTCAATTTTTTTCCCATTTCTCGCCGAGTGTTTTCCGTACACCTAGGGCAGAGAAACGTTGTATGCATTCCCAATTTACACACGCAAATTCACAGGTAAAACATGTATTTAAGAAAAAAGAAAAAAAAAAGAATCATGAATGGATGTTTTCACAGCGATAATGCTCTTCTTAGTACATGAGTCGTTCCGGTTAGCCCGATTTTTTGCACCTCCTGTAGAGATGGTAAGCCTGGTATCATTTTCAAATTGATTTCAGTACCTTTTTTTATCATTCCTAGAGATCTTACAATCACTGGTATGGTAGTCGCCTTGAGGTGCCACATTTTTTCAATTTCTATTAGCAAGTCTTTATATTTACTGATCTTGTCAAATTCTTTCGCCGCTATATTATGATCACAGGGAATACTCATGTCAATTAATAAACACGTCTTCTTTGTCTGATCTTTTATGATAATATCCGGTTTATTAGCTTTTATAGTCTTGTCGATATGTACGGGGAAGTCCCAGAGAATCGATACATTTTCTCCCTCAGTCACAGCTTCAGGATGGTGTTTATACCATTTGTCAGCGCTTTTGATTTTATAATGCTGACATATTGGCCAGTGTAAATACTGGCCAACTCTGTCATGTCTTGCTTTATATTCTACAGGTACTAACACTACACCCTGAGATTAGGTGGTCTATAGTTTCAATCGCATCGTTACAAAATCAGCATTTTGGGTCAGCTCCATTTTTTATCACATTGGCTTGGTAGTTCCGGGTTAATAAGCTTTGGTCTTGAGCAGCCAATATGAAACCTTCACTCTCTGCTTTTAGCCCTGAACTTCGTAACCACTGATGCGTGCGTTTCTGGTCGACATCAGCTTGTTTGCTACGAGCCACATACTTGCCATGCAGAGGTTTCTGTTCCCATCTGCTAGCTAATTTTTCATGTGCTTTTGTCTTAATTTTATTTTCTTTGCAGCAGCAGTTGGCGCATTTCCGTCAACCTGATCAAGCTGGTGGGTATCTAAGAGTTCGGTAGCGAATTTTTTGCTCTCTTTCAGAATAGAGTGAAGTCTTTTCGGTCTTTCATGTTTTTCAACAAGTTTCAGCATCCAATCGTTGGTTGTTTCAAGGTATTTGG
>NC_142931.1:55548295-55588295 GCF_046866305.1 Octopus bimaculoides | reverse complement strand
TCACAATGTTCCCCTTATTCAGCCCGGAGCAATGTTGGTGTCATTCGAATTCTTATACAAATGGAAGAGAGATGAAATCAAATACTTTACAGCAGTATTCGCTATCTTATATTCATTGAGTCACCTTATAATGTATGCTGACAGTAGAAATAGAATTATAATTATTCTTGTATATAGGGTTTAATTATTATCGCAGGCAATCTCAAGAAAGATTTCTCTTGAAATGTATTCGGGAATATATATATCATACTACGGAAATTACTAGTTCCAAACATTAGTTACAGAAATAGTGTACGGATATGTCTTGTTAAGTGTCACTTATATCTGCCTGTACACATTGTTTTAATCGGTTTAAATATTAATGAAATCTATACCGGCATATAAGCAATGCCTTGAATGTAGAAAAATGCCAATGGCAACAAAAATTACCGGTAATATTTCCGAATATGAAATGTGAAACTTACAAACTATGCTTTATAGTAAGTTGTTTGCTTGTATGATGTATGAACATAAGAGTGACTACAGCAATGTCTTACTAGTATTATCGTTTTATAAGCCGTTATAATGATACTTATACCGCATATTGTATTTTAATATATATATATATATATATATATATATATATATATATATATATATATATATATATATATATATATATATATATATATATATATATATATATATATATATATACATATATATGATATGCGGTATATGTATCACGTAATATAGATGACGGAAACGATCGAGTACTGAAGGAAATACCTTGGAGTATATGGTTATGTAACTTTATATCGTATTTCTATATTAGTTACTGAGAAAATACGTACTAGATCAATTTTGGAGCTAATCGACTATATACTACGATTTTAAACTTGTGTTCAGATGAAACTGAACAACTTAGCATATAAGTTTAGTATAAAATGTATTTTAAATATTGATTTCAAATTTTGGCAGAAGACCAGTCATTTGGGAGGAGGGGATAAGTCGATCGCATTGACCCCAGTGTTCAGCTGGTACTTATTTTATCGACCTTGGAAGGATCAAAGGCAAAATTGACCTCGTTCAACGCAGATGTGAAGACGGACGAAATGCTGCTAAACATTTTTCAGCTTATCTAGGACATAGCTGTAATATCATCCATCCACGACATATATTTTAGTTTTATTTCTCATACTGGCGTGACAGATTTAAAATAGCATACAGTAAATTAAATTTACCTGTATATCTTGTATAACATATAAAATCTACTAAATCAAAAACATGAAATACACAGCGAAATTTCAGCGGAATTTGAAATCAGAGCATAGAGGAGTAACATATATTGCGGAAATGCTTCTCACGGAATTCTATAGCGTCTACCAAACCATCGTTATTAATTAAGACATAATAATCACTTACTTTGCTCGTTCTTAATCATGTAATTTCATGTTAATTATGTTTTTTTGTATTATTGTTTTGAAGGGAACACATACTTTCCTTCTCTCACATAGATAAAGTTAGGGGGTCCCTAGCTTTGACATGTCAAGTGTGTTAATTATATCAAGTGAACCTTAAAGCTTAGGTGTTACAAAATAAAGTACCGAATAAATAGCTAATACTTCAAATGTGCCTGCGCACGCACACATTACCAGCATATATGTGTGTATATATATATATATATATTCATACATACATACACACATGCATACAAACATACATACATATATACATACATGCATATATATGTGCGTATGTGTGAGTGTGTGTGTGTGTGTGTGTGTGTGTAAGGTTTTCTTCTTCTTGATTAGGTTATATATGTGTATATATAGTTTTTTGTCTGTATGTTATTTTTTATGGTTGCATGTTAATGTGTGCTTTCGTTAAAGCGGCTTGTTTTCAAAGCATAGAGTGTAAAGCAGAGAAAATTCGAGAAGTGGAAATACGAGCTTCACCTGACTGATTTCAAATTAACAAAAGTAATGATATATAGTAAGCAATTATCTTGATCAAAGAATCTATAAGCCTACTTTGATAAATTAATGGTTTCCATTCCCGCTGGGATTTCACAACGTTGCCAGAGTTATGAAACCGCTATTTATGCACCTTTTTCATTATTTATCGAAGCTGATCGCTTTGTCAGAGCACATAGAATAACAGAGCGTTCGGTCTGTTTGCAAACTTTTGCTATCAACATAACTGTCATCCTATATAAGGCCATATTATTTGCTCTGTCCACGAAAGTGTCGATAACGCATTTCAGTTTTGATTTTCGGATTTAGGCCTTAATTGGATTTGTTTCCCGGCTTTAAGTAGACTGTCAACAACAATGATACCAGGCTGTTATCTTTTATTACTTCTATTTAAGATTAAAATGATTAATCTTTATAAAAGATTTTTCTCCGGATGAAGTAAACTAAGATTTCTACACACATATTCTCATAACATTTTCACGATTTTCAGCTCTCGCGCAGAATTACTAACGTGATGTACAAAAGAAAATGATGATATCGATTTCTATCGTTAGAACATGAGAATATCATTTAGATCGAATCCAGCAAAATACCTATGATGGATTGCAAGGAGATAAACTCGATTCAATAGAATCTTGCAGGTGAACGCAATACCTGTTTTTCCTTTGACTTGAACATCATCCTTTTATGATTTACCACCGTATATAAATAAATCGTGATTGGAGTGTAATGAGCTCTCTCATACGTTCAGGGTCACAATGGGAACCTGTTGTTGTTGTTGGCACTCCGTCGCTTACGACGTCGAGGGTTCCAGTTGATCCGATCAACGGAACAGCCTGCTCGTGAAATTAACGTGCAAGTGGCTCAGCAATCCACAGACACGTGTACCCTTAATGTAGTTCTCGGGGATATTCAGCGTGACACAGTGTGACAAGGCTGGTCCTTTGAAATACAGGTACAACAGAAACAGGAAGTAAGAGAAAGTTGTGGTGGAAGAGTACAGCAGGGTTCGCCACCATCCCCTGCCGGAGCCTCATGGAACTTTAGGTGTTTTCGCTCAATAAATACTCACAACGCCCGGTCTGGAAATCGAAACCGCGATGCTATGACCGCGAATCCGCTGCCCTAACTACTGGGCCATTGCGCCTCCACACAATGGGAACATAAACACATACCTACCAAGGTGTGGTAACTTTAAAGTAACCGTAATTGAACAAAACAAGAACGACATATGGTGAGAAAAAACAATAAATGACAACCTTCTTTGAGCTGTGCAGTATCTTATGTAAAAGACGATGAAGTTTAGATAGCCTGTTCAAGGTTCCCTCGTTCTTCAATGTCAAACACTATACACTTAGTACATCCAAATCTTCTAGAAATCTCCGGTGTTACCGGTTAAGAAATTTCGTGAGACACATGTCGTATTTGAATCCAGCAAATTATTTTAACTGAGTCTTACAAGAGAACTTTCTAAGATGCCTACCTACGACGCATAACTTCCATTTTGTACTGTCCTTTCAGATTATTCTGTCGGGATTCTCTCTGCCACACACATTTTTAACATTGGGGCACCACACGGCTCATTTACTTCCTCTTGCACTATTTTTCCTATACATTAATGACCTTCTTATTCCCACTACTATGTAAATAATATCACTATTCACAAATCCATGACACTATCCACGCAGGTCTCCTTCAAATGGAAACTAGAGAATTCACGCCAAACATTATCTGTATTAATATGTATCTCGAAACGATATGTAATGTTTGCAGGTACAATCATTGCACATATAAAGGAAGTAATATGGTACAACACGCAGCTAAACCGTGAACTTTACTATAAATACTGCTTGGTCTCGCTGTCATTTCACACTGATCCTATATAGAAAATAATCCTAAATATGTATCAAAACACTTATCTTTCATTTTAGGAGATAATATTTCAGCTGTTATCAATTATTGTTTTTCTCTAAAGCTCAACAAAGACCTTAAGTAGAAAACAGTCCTCATATATATATATATGTGTGTGTGTGTGTGTGTGCGTGTGAGTCGGCGCTACTGCTACACAATCGCAACAATAAGTTTAGCTAACTGATTGGCAATGTTTAAATTAACAACACTCTACAACCTCTGAACGAGGAGAGCGACAATGTATCCATTGTATTGCTACAAGAATGGCTCTACTTCCTCCTCTGAACCGTATAACTACATACCATTCCTTCCTAAGTCTACCCATTTCATTCGTTAATCATCCTCGCATTACTTCTATTATATATTCACTTACCATTTTGCCTAATCTTTCATCAATGGAACATCAACTTATTCCAAAACTGCCCTCGTCTTTTTCCCTCTGCTGTCACTCAAAGAATGTCCAGCGTGGACATTAAGTACATTGATTTCAATAGTCTCGTGGATCCTCTAAAGTTTATAGATGCTACATATTCTTCAGACTCAGATACTAAAATCTCATGGACTATGGTATGTATACGGCTGAAACATTTTCGACACACGTCAGCAATACAAAAGGTAAAACCTGATCTGAGGCTATGATAATGCCGTCATCGAAAATGATATTCGAATATAATCCATCCACTTTCAATAAAATCGCATTAAAAAATTTAAAGCTTAATACGTCATTGAAATTCAATTATTCTCACACAATTCTATATTTTCTGATAAATACTTTAGCCAGTAATGTGTATTGAAATAAATATATATTTATTTGGTAATACGTGAAAGAAAGGAAAAAATGCGGTAAATTCACAGCCCTGAATTTTATTAAATATCTATCAGCACTGGTTGGCATCACGTTTACTATATAAAATATTATTGAATTAATATAGATTTAGCGAAAATAATGTGCGAAAAATAATTAAATAATTTATCTCAACGCTATAATCGGAAAATTCTTAACACATAGCAATGTTTAGCATCTTCAGGTTTGGCAAGTTTAATTAATCATAATTGATTTTCTTTCCTTTATGTTTTTCATCCTTTATTATCCTAACAGTATTCAGTTTTCATTGATAGGTTTCGATAAAAAACGAAACCTAACTTCAGATATTACAATGAGGGAATAAAAAATATTTTACCATCAAGTTAAGAACCGGCAGAAAATGTATTACTATATTTACTCTTCGCTGGAACCTACTCAAGATGAAATGTGGAAGAAAGAAAAGTGAGAGCCAAATGATTATGCTTAATGTTGTTCTATGGGTCAATTAAACAGAAATTTTGAAATACAGAAATTGATCAGGCTGCTATTATAAAATAAAATGTTGACTCTTTTCTACTAGTAATCGTTGGTAGTGATATGATCTCGAGTACATGGAATCTGAAATAACAGTGGTAGATACCATATCAAGTTAAGACATTTTGGAAGTTTTCCAAAAACTTCGACTTGAAATACTTCCAGAAATGTATGTGAAGTGTTAACTGATAGACAACTAGATCATACTGTTGGCCACAAATGCAGTGAATATTCTGCCACTATGTCGCCTATTCATACCGGTGATCTGAGCGCCTGACCACACAAAAGCTCGGTGCCAATTATCAAGTGACTAAGGTCTGTAACTTTATTAAAATTCTGTCAAATGTAATGTAGGTAGAATTCATTAAATCTGGCAGAAGCTTTGTACATTGAAAGCAGTGTGCTTAATAGATAGCATACCTGACAATGAAAGCAGGAGAATGAACAGCAAGAGTACTTCAAGTTATTTATATTTCTTCCCAACATGGTTATGTTAAGTATTTAGGTAGTTTGATATTACATTAGCTGGTGGTGCTATCAAAGAAAGGAAATAGAAATATTAGCTTCTGCATTTGCACTGTGGCTACGAATTTGGAGACTTTTCCATTATCCATTAACCCGCAAGCAACATGAACTCTATTTTGTCTTTATATGTCTTCGAAAATTGAGATAGGGGGCAAGTTATCAGAAACGAGTCAATAAGTAAATAATGCTCAAATTTGATTTTTGCTCATTAACAGTTAAATGGAAAAACTTGGTAGTAGAATAGTTTTAAAGGGAATATTTCTTGAGAAGAGAGATGGTGAAATCTTCTTCGTAAAGGATGGTCAATATAACGATGATAGAACTGGAAGACCTCATAAGTTGAAGGAATTTCGAAGATGAGTCGCGCAATGAATATGTTCAAAAGACAGAAGTGATATCAGAGGAAGAAAGTAGACGTAGATATATCTAGCATTTCGAAATCAAGTAATACGAGATATTGTTTATCTATTGATTACCATCATCAACACAAGCGGTTCAAGAAAGATCCAGAAATATAATAGGTGGCGCCAGTTTGCTTTGAAAATCGAAGGCTTCGAATGCTTTTGGTATGTTCTCTCATCTCCCACTAAGGGCTCTGGCGGAAACGGTAAAATAATTTCAACATTTCATCAGCATACACAAACTTAATACGTTTTCAAATATTGTTAAGATTTCACAACGACCAGCAACGAAAGCCAATAACAAACATTCGAATATTGGCGTCTATTCAACGAACTTCGTTTGTTATGGACAGACGCCCATTGGGTTTTACAAATTTCCGAAGCAACATTTGAATACTTTTACACAGTAATACTGAATTTAAGGAGGGGAAGAAAATCTCATTTGACGTCTTTGTATTTAAAATTTTTTTATATATTGTCCAATACTATTTATTTTTTGTTACTGATTGCTTTTGTTGCCTGCTCTCAACGATTAAACATTACTTCTCTCATCATATTGTCCCAAATCAATGTGTGTATGTGTGTGTGTGTGTGTGTGTGTGTGTGTGTGTGTGTGTGTGTGTGTGTGTGTGTGTGTGCGTGCGTAGGTGCGTGTGCATGTATGTGTGTATGCATACACGTATACATGCATAAGCAAGACAGAGCGACCTTATAGATAACCTTACTGGATAAGAAATATAACCGCCTTATATGTGTGTGTGTGTATGTGTGTGGGTATGTGTGTGAAGGGGTTGTGTGTGTGTGTGTGTGTGTGTATGTGTGTGTGTATACGTGTGCGTGATCTCATTAAGTTTCTTTTCTAATAGAGTTTTCTTCTTATAATAATCAATGTCACAGTTGACATAGTTGAAGTCATCATTGAAGTCTAAATGTAGTGTCACAAAATATTTTCTACAGTTAAAGAAAAATGGTATGTGGTCGATATGGTGATATCGGGAAAACAGAAAAGTATTTTTATCTTTGACGTAGATATCTGGAGGTAATACCAATAAGATGCATGCGTCTCTTCGACTGATGTCTTTATGTTAACTTCCATGATTTCGATCTACGGAGGATTTATATTGGCGACTGTTGGTTATTACCATCAGTTATTCCGTGTCGTTTTCGTTTTGCTGTTTCTTTTTTCTTTTACAAGTAAAGGAATTTTTGCAGCAAATAACCCACACATGGTCCACAATTTTCTTCTGAAAATTATAAAACGATATGTTTTATTTTATGTAACTTTTTAATAATGTTTAAAAAGGGTTTAATTCAGGTGGAGTTAATTCCTAATAATAGGTTTTCAGACCGTTAATTATTAACATGGAATCGATCGTCAACGCCATTCATTAGAATTTAGTTTATTAGAATTAATTATTTGCTCGAGTCTCTGTTTATTAAGTCGCAATTATCTTACAATTAAATGCTGAGTTATTTAAAGATCGACTTAATGTATAGGTTTAACACTTGCACAAAGTTTTCTTTATGAATATTTTTCTGAATTAATATTATGAAAGTGTTAGTTTATAATATATTTCGTGGATTATAGAGCAAATTTATTTATGGTGTACCATTTTAAATGAGAAAATGATTTAGCACTATCACTTGCACTCTCTATCAATCTTATTGGATATTATTATTGAAACTATGACCAAAATATTTGCTTAATTAAAAGAGAATGTAGTTGGAAAACGATATATATATATATATATATATATATATATATATATATATATATATATATATATATGTATGTATGTATGTATGTATGTATCTATATATAGAGAGAGATAAAGAGAGTTTGTATGTTTGTGTCTGTGTGTGAAGAGAGAGAAGTGTGAGAACAAAATGAAGGAAGATAAAACTACAAGTGTCAGACTCTTAGACTTGAATATGTGAAAAATGGCAATAATCGATATTTATAAATTCTTTGTCACACATGATGTTTCTGTTTGTAGAGACAAGAACAACAAAACATTCTCAGTTTAAAGTTCTATACGAAATTCTCTCTGACGTAAAACTACATTTTAAGATTCTGGAATTTATTTCAGTTACAAATCATTTGCTGTTGCTTTTGTACTTTATCTCCAGATTAATCTTCATACAGCAGATCTAGTACGAGCCGTCACTTTAGATGATTGAAAAACTGTGTGCTTTCTTTCTTTAATAGAGTGAAGTGTAATTTGAGACAGTTTTGTCTGATATATTGAACATACTGACTGACGTCATAGTGCTTCCTTCGTTGGCCGTATATAAAAATAAAATATGTTAGAAGCAATTTTAAAAGTATACCCAGCATGTGTTGAGTAGATTTTTGTTGTCCTGAAGGGACACAAAGTAGTCATTCATTTGAACGCACAGTGTGTTACTGGAACGTTTACAACGCGTTAAGCATCTTTGATAGGGTAGTGAAAATGTATTTGGAGAATCGAAATCAAATCACTGTAAGGAATTTGTACGATTTAAATGCCTAAAATTTGTAAAAATAATACAAGAAATTTGAACAATAGTAACGTGCAATATACATGAACCAGCTGTCTTCATATTATTCTGCATAATGTCGAGGCGGTGAGCTGGTAAAATTGTTAGCAAGCCGGATTAAATGCTTAGCGGTATTTCGTCTGTCGCTACGTTCTGAGTTCAAATTCTGCCGAGATCGACTTTGCTTTTCATCCTTTTGAGGTCGATAATTAAGTACCAGCGAAGTACTGGGGTAGAAAGTGAGGCGGCGAGCTGGCAGAAACGTTAGCACGCCGGGCGAAATGCTTAGCGGTATTTCGTCTGTCTTTTCGTTCCACCGAGGTCGACTTTACCTTTCATCCTTTCGAGGTCGATAAATTAAGTACTAGTTGCATAATGGGGTCGATCTAATCGACTGCCCCCCCCTTCCCAAAAATTTCGGGTGTTATGCCTTGAGTAGAAAAGATTATTCTGAATAATTGCGAGGTGAAGTGTCTGATACATATGTTCTGATTGTCTCTTCAACACCTTCCTTCCAGAGAAAACGTATACAGCTTTTGTAAGCTTTGTGGCTATAGCAGAAAAGGTTGAGAGCTGTTCATGGTTGAGTTCCTGTTAATTTTTTTCTTAGTTTTAATGAAGACATTTTTTTGTGTGTCACCCTAAATGTAAGGTAGTTTTGAATGTAAGAAGCAGAGGCTCGAAGTAATTATATAAAAGGTGAGAGAGATTTGTCACAAGGCAATGACTTTGTAGGGAGAGAATAACGTAGTGGAAATATGTCAGGATTATGAAATTACAAAACTAAGCAATCCTGTTAATTTTATCTGAATACTACTAACAAAGCCAACCATCATTTTTCATGTTATAACAATTAAAAAATGATGATGATGATGATGATGATGATGATGATGATGATGATAAGGAGGAGGAGGTTTTTATTATCCATGAGGCGCTAAATGAAAGGGTCGTCGCAAAAATAGGTTACTTAAACTGTGAGAATTTATGTAAAAATCCAATGAGAAAAAATAAGTGATGAGAAGTTCGCACCATTTGAGAAACCCCACTGGAAATTGAGGAAGTTCGTGAGAATTTAACGGTAGAAGGTGGACTCTATGTTCAATCCTTTTAGCCTCGTTCACCACAAACTTATTTTCCCTAGCCATTAGACAGCTGAAATCTACCTGAACTTCACAGTTAAGGGATGTGAGGCGGAGCAGTGTCTACGATGGGCTTAGTCAATATGTGAATCTGTCCTCCAAGTAATAACAGCTGTTCAAGGGAACGTTGCGTAATGAATGAGTAGGTTACGCTCTCGTCACTCTACGAGCATCTTGGACACTTCTGTTTGATAGCAAAGCCCTACTTGTAGAGCTTATCCTGAAATAACCTTGCCTCTCGGTAGCACTTTCAGGCTCAGAAGTTTTAGATGTTAGTCATATTACCGGATCCGGACATCTAGTTCCTTCTTGTCCACTAATTCTATACAAACTGCTAAAGTGAATCTTCCATCAACCGCATTGCCAAACCGGTTGAATGTTTAATATGCTTGATAGCAATCGAGATGCGATGCATCTACTTTTGTTCTTTGCTTGCCTAATGATTGTGCATCCTTAAAAGAAATGAAGAGAAACGACCTGTGTTGCGAATATCTGCAGTAACATCTGTAGTCGCTCTGTTGATGTCCTGTAGAGAATGTTGAGAACAGCTAGACTGTCTAATGGTACACGCCTGCCACGAGGTTGCTGAACAACTCTGATATGTATTTGTAAAGCTTATGTGACAGGCTATCCAAAGAGAGCAATTTGAATCTCATGCAGCAAACCAGGACATTCTGTAGTTCTGATATTGCTATTGGATTTTCATACTACTATGTATTTCTGCCGAGAGTTTCGACAAGCCGTTGAACTAGATAATAAGATCAACTACCGTCTACAGCCGATAGCTCACTCGAAAAGTTGAATAAAGAGCTCCAGGAAAGCCGTACACAACTGCTTAACAGTATGAGAAACGAACTAATTCTGGTCCGAGTTGTGGTTTTATTCCCACGTTGCACCCCACCCTTGGGTCCATCAAACTCTATCTAGGTACGATAGAGATGACATGCTGGTGTCGCTCCATCTCTATACGGGTATATTCGAGATATCCAGTAGCTAGACGTCAGACATTTAAAAACGTCTGAGTAGATTTGAGAGGCTTTTACACCCATTTCCGTTATCGGCTAACTCCATAGAAAATATCCCAACGTGTATCTAAAATTCAATACCAATACCTCGATAGTACCAAAAAATGTGATATCATCAGGAAAGCTTGCAAACGTCCTCAGCTCCAGCCGTACTCTCGTGCTGGCCGAAAGAATTTCCATAAATCTAAATACAGTACCTTTGCTGCCGCTAACATCTAGTAACACCCTCTTACTGTCTGAAACCGGAACCCAAGGTACTGTCCGTGTTGCAAGTTCCAAAAACAAACCTGCCGCCCGTTGCTCTATCGTAGCAGATAATAATATAAGAACAAATCAATAGTTATCAAATGTGGACGTCAGAGTGCACGTTCATGACACTTTTGTCTCACTAGGGGCTACTAAATCTGTCTAGTGACCTGGGGTTGCTGAGCAAGGAACCATACATCCAAACCCATCTCAGGCTACATACTAATATATTTCACTCCTATTATACTCATATTTGTCGAGAGAAAAGAACATGTGAGAAAGTTTAGAAAGTTTGATAGACCAGTTCTATCTCGCGGAGGACATTCCCTAAAACGCCCATGTAATACTCTTTTGTTTTCCGTTCTTCGGCAATTTTCAGACTGGATGGAAATATATTTATTAGTTTCTTGCTGATATCTTCATTAGTAGTTTTGTCTTATGGTGTTTTGAAGTTGAATTTTCAAAATCATTAACCTTGTCCCTAATTTTTGAGGTAGGAATTAATCTATGCATGATGCCTAAGTGGGAGAAAATGTTTTCTAATTTTCGGTGATGAACAACATATGAATTTTTATATTTTCTGTGGCAATATCTGTTTGATATATCTTAAAAAAACAATGATACGTTTATGGTTATTTACCAAGGTATGTGAAGATAGGTTTTTCTACGATTATAAACAAAAACTGCTAATAAGCTTCTTGTGTCACAAGATATTTTCGAGCAGATCAATGAAATCAAGTTGATTCCTAGAACATTCTGCTACTCAGCATTCAAAAATAAAGATAAGCCTATTGAATATTTTCAAAACTTGCATGAAAGACATAAAATCGTTCTATAACAACTACCTTATTTAAGAAGCAAAATGCCAAGAGCTACGATGGATTATCTGCAGCCTTTGGTGAAATGTTGATATTACACGCTAACAAAGAATCTATTTCATTAGTTATGCAACAGGATCCAAATGAATTCATGAAAGGAAACATAGTCCCTTATCGATAAATTCAGTTACGCGATGCATTGATGGAAGACTGATTGATGTTGAAATTAAACTTACTGCTTTCCGCGAAAACTCCTCATTTTCTTTGCAGGTAGGCTAGTCTACATTAAAGATAATAATGATTTATTGTTGGCAATGCTATTTACCTAAATCTTGTCAAAGGTACAAAATATCGATATTTACTCTAGTGAAATCCTACTTTGAAACAACTAATACAATCAGGAGTAATTTTGCTGCCTGTTCTACTGATGCGGCTCCATTAATGATAGGCCGTTATCACAGTTTTGATGAAGAGATTGCTAAACCTATTGTGTTTTTGTTATTTGGTGCTTAGGCAAACTTTTTTCATGAAAACAGTTGCATACATTGTGTACAAGTTTTCATTCACCATTAAACATAATAATTAGGGCTATAGAAAAGATGAAATCAAATGCCGCACAATAATAGACTGTTTCAATAGTTGTGCCAAGATAATAATGACTTTATTAAGTTACCGTTACCCACATACGACATTTCGCTCTCAAAGTGTGCTTGATTGAATGGTTTTGTTGTATTATTTAAATGTGTACTGTTTGTGGAAAGTAAAAATGAGACTGCTGTCTTCTAACATTTCAAAAATAATATGTCTCGCATTTGTTGTGACAGGCATTTTAAAGGAATGTAATAAAATTAATTTGCTGCTAAAAAATGCTAAAATAATATCTGGAAATTGCATAAAACCTTGATTCTTTATTATTTTGTGAAAAACTTAACATTTTCTTCCTAAACTTTTACAAAATTGTTAAGTAAAGGTAGTTCAACTGAAGAGAAATAAATACTTCGGTAGTGATCACAATGGACACAAAACGGGAATAGCAACCTGACTCAGTTCTATATTTTGATCTTGACTTTGTGATGAAATTTTGCATTAGAAATGACTTAACTGCTGACTCTTCCAGCAACACACACCAACACTTATGCAGATGGCACTAATATTCATTCTTCTCTAACACCCGAACAAACCCAATCTTTGTATCACCCACTCTCATCACGACAAACTCGCAGTGACTGCTTAGAGGGAGACCACGGAAACATTCGCTAAAGGAACGTATCAATTATGTCTTTTTTTTCAACAGCAAATCATTAACATTACTCATATTGATTTCAAATTTTGACACAAGACCAGCAATTTCAGGGGAGGGAGTAAGTCGATTGTATTGGCCCCAGTGTTCAGCTGGTACTTATTTTATCGATCTCGAAAAGACGAAAGACAAAGTTGACCCCGGCAACATTCGAAATCATGACGTAAAGTCGGAAGAAATGCCGCTAAGCATTTTCCCGACGCGGTAACGATTCTACCAGGTCGCCTTCTAATAGCACGGATACTAAAAGAGTCATCTTACTGGACGCACCTTAATTATGAGTAGCACTTCGCTGGAGCCTTAGATTTGCTCCAAATATTAGATCTCTCTAATACTGAAGAACCTTTCTGCCGGAAGCATATCCATGTTCTGGCTAAGAGCTTAAATGAAATAGTGGCACTTGTATTCAGATCCAAAACATATATCCTTCAACGATTATTGATACACTACAATCCCAGGTGACGACCACAATGGCGTATTTCTCCTACATCCAAGACTGTGCACTTCTGCACACACAGACATACTAGACTGCTTCCAGAAAAGGGATCTCCAATTGAATGGTTAAAATCCCTCACAGACACACTCTAGCCTCTCGATCACTGGCGCGCTATTTTTGTATTTCTTCCTCAACCTTTTATACCGCTGTTGTAATCATATCAGAGAGAGAGAGAGAGAGAGAGAGAGAGAGAGAGAGAGAGTGAGAGAGAGAGAGAGAAAGAGAGAGTGAGAGAGAGAGAGTGAGAGAGAGAGAGTGTGAGAGAGAGAGAGAGAGAGAGTGAGAGAGAGAGAGAGAGAAGTGATAGCTCATGCTATTTCCACTCAGATATACTATCCTACCCAATTGCTTTCCCATCATTAATCTTGTGTCCAAATCCCTAGGAGCAGCACCAACCATTACACCACTCATTCATACCGGAGTTCGCTTCCTCTGGTATCTTTCCCGAAGGTATCGATTGAAAACAATCAGCAGGAACATTTATGGCATCGATCTCACCTAAGTGACGGCGAGTTGAGAAAGCATAGGCACTGCCTCTTCCTCCAAACTCAGCAAAGAAAAATAAATTAGTGTTA
Organism: Octopus bimaculoides; assembly: GCF_046866305.1. NCBI lineage: Eukaryota > Metazoa > Mollusca > Cephalopoda > Octopoda > Octopodidae > Octopus > Octopus bimaculoides. The sequence continues at coordinate 55,574,045 of NC_142931.1, read as the reverse complement.
ATTTTAGGGCCATGTAGAATTTGAAAATACACGTGATTGGACTGTGATTTGTAAAATCAACCTTATGAATATTTTTTGAAGATAAATTGTTTATTCTTGCGAAAGACACTCTGGTAATGGGGATGGACGCCTTATTATTTTATAAAATATCTGTTTTGAGATGAAATGTGATTTCTAATTACGTTTCTTATCATGATTTCCATTATATTGTCCGTTGTGATATCTTTTCACACTTGAGATGTCACATCATTTAAGTTATCTTTTGTTTTGTGGTTTCGGTCATTTGTTTATTGTTCTTCCCATTTTTCTCTCCAAAATGTTTCAACAATTTTCTTTAGTTCTTCAATTCCCTATTGAACTCTTTTATTTGCCTGTAAAGGCCTCCTTTATCTTATTAAATTATTTTGTTTCCTTTGAATCGTTTGATTTGAAATTCAAATTAGTATATTCTCCGCACTTTAGCTTTAACCTTTGAATCAATATTTCTTTTGCGATCGATCTTATTTTCAGTGGTGACACTTTTGTGTTTCTTTTCTGAGTCACGTTTTCCTTCTTGCTATATATTTTACGCTTGAGATTTGTCTATTGAATTTGTCCTTTCTGAACAACGTCTGGTTTAGGGATTAAAGTTTCTCCCTAATTTCTATGGCGTACATTCTTTGCCTGAAGGCTTTCATACACGCGCGCGCGCATGCATGCATATACATGCACACATACAGGCGCGCACACATAACCACATTTCATTTATTTCCTTTCTAATTATTGTATTCCATATTCATAAATAGCTTCTACAAGTAGGCACTGCTTTTATATTGTATCGTATTTTGCTGATATGGAATCTTACATCAACTTTTATATACTTTCCGCACTTGATACCATATGATACACGAAACCAAACAAACATTAAGTTTTTCTCATTTCGGATATCATGTTTTCTAAGTCCCTGTAGTCATTCATTTTGGTTGGCTTTTGTAGTTCCTTCTGATTATTAAAAGTTAGCATTGTTGGGTTGATAGATTAACAAATTTGTTAGACCGTCGGAGAAAATCTTTTGCAGTATTTCTTTTTGTGATTTTTATATTTTACCCAAATGTACAGATTTATCTCCTCCCTGCCACAGATTTCTCAGCCTGCCAAAATCGCCTCACGAGGACGTTAATTTGAAAGAATTACCAGAATATATTTGTGATTGGGGAAGAGCAAAAGAGGTGGAAGATAGAAAACGTTACACCGTAAAGAAAACGAACAGCTTTGAGAAGGAGACAAAGAAACCAACAAATATATATACGCATTCGCAACAGATACGCAACCAAAAACCCACTCAAGAATAGAAACACCACGAAGATTTAAAACTCCACAAGAATCAAAATCAAAGTGCAATCCAAAACAAGAAGAGTAGCATCCCGCCAAAACAAACAAAAGTCATTTACAACTATAAGGCAGTAGATACAAACAAGGATTCATTGAAACATATACATCAAGGCACAATCATTACACATAATGAATACATCACATCCCTACATAACACTCCAAATAATATAAAATCATAAAAGCGATACAAAACACATATAAGAGAGTGAATACTAAATAAACTCGAGGAATAGGAAATTTCGGAGTTCATAAAGAAATGCTTGTGGGCAAAGACACAAATAGCCAGAAGGCTGGATCAATCCTTCTCCCACAGAAATAACTTAAGTGTTCATTCTTACTTTCAGTGTTCCTGCTGAACAACGTATGGTCATTAGTTATAGGTGTGTTGGTTATCTGGAAGACCAGAGAGTTTGCGATGCACGAGCATTTTTGCACGTGTTCGGTGGTTACGAGTTGTGAGTATTTCCAAGTCTGAGGAAATGGATGACAGAGTAGCTGTTATTTCGGAGAGAGAGGTATCTTAAGATACGGATCATCCTCCTGGACCCAGAAGGTAAATTGACTACTCCACATCCACCAAAATTTTCAGACTTGGTCCCTATAGTAGAAAGGATTATTGTTATTATTTTTAGTGAGTTGGTAGAATCGTTATAGTCTCATATGTGAAATCTTATTTTTATATTTTCGTCTCGTTACATTCTAAGTTCAAATCCAACTGGAGGTCTATTCTACATTTCTTGTGTTCTTCTCAAAATTTTTGTTATTGTGCCTAAATTAGAAAGATTTTTTTTTGTTAACCGGTACTTTAAAAAAAAGCAGAATAACTCATGCAGAGGAATTAGGAAACCTATGGTGATGTACAAATGTGGCGAATGGAGGGGACGAAAAGTGCTTTATGATTAAAACAGGCTAAATATGTAGCAAAGATATCTATTTCAATTTCCCTTCGACTGTTCTTAATGTCAATAGGTTGGAGAGATCAGAAGACCTTTCGGTTTATCTTTAGCCTAGCATGTCTTCTAATTCTTGAGATATAGTCAAATGTACAAGAGTTGGACAATTCTTCAGCTAAAACAGTCCTTAGTTCTTGCAGTGATGATGGTGGAGGATATCTACTCCTTACTTGCTTTTCTAAAATGCACCATAAATGTTCATTAATATTGTGATAAGATGTTCAACTTCACTAGAATTCTCTTCGTGCCATTCAGTAACAAGTTTAGTTGCGGGAATTGGTGCATTATCATCCTGAAAGATTGCGTTTATCTCGGAAACAGTTCCGCGACAATAGGATGAATTTGATCAGATAAAATGCTTTACTTATCTTGACTATTAATTCTGCCATGAAGAGAAACCATTGGGCCAGCGGATTTCCAAGATATAACCGCTCCCTCCACCCTAGATCATCACAGATCCTCCTCCATGTTTAACAGTTGGAAGAAGTCAGTCTGGGTCAAATGCTTGTTTTGGCTGTTTCCAAACGTATACTCGGCCGGTGGTCGGAAATAAGGTAGAGGATGACTCGTCCGAGAAAATAACATTCTTTCACTGCTCTAGGGACCAATTCTTCGACATATCTGATTCAACCGTATCATACTCTTCCGAGATTGTCTTATGCTCTTCAGAAAACCTTATTGCCCTCACATTTCATTTTACCCCATTTACCTACAGATCCCTTCCTTTGCCAACACATTTGTGTACAATGCTTCATATTCGACGAGCAGGAATATACTTGCTAATGGCTCCTGTTTTTCTTTATGTTATATTCTCGCCTTATGGACAAGCGTGTAGCGCACGAGCTTTCACTGCATTTCTTTTCTATATGCCTCATTTCGTTTGGAAAAGTACACTACCTTCCCATACCGGTCAGATGCTCTCTAACTCCTGTTTCGATGTTATGGAAAAGCACTAAATATATTCAAAACAGTCCAAACACGCTTTCTTCTTTGCCTGCTTGTGATGAAATCTTCGAGAAGACAATCTCTCTTTTTTCTGCTCGCTTGCTCTCGAAATAGCTCTTCTAAATTCTTCATTTTCTTGGAGCTGGCTAATATCCAATACCTCCCTCGCAACCTAAGTAGCATGTGAGTAGTTGTTATATTTTGTGGTGTTATGTTGGTGTTGTTGGTGGTGGTGTTGGGTGGTGGTGGTGGTGGTGGTGGCGGAGGTGGTGGTGGTGGTGTAGGTGGTGGTGGTGTTACTGTTTACACTATTTGTACACTTAAATTCATATTTTCACTGTTTCTTTTCACATTGCAAAAGTAAATGTTTATGCTTAAATCGTTTGTATTTTTGTTAAGATTTTATATCGCCTGTATGTTCTTGCATCTGTTTTTTTTTTTTTTGATAGAAATTGTTGGGAGGGGAGAGATGCTAAATTGTTTTGGCATTGTTACTACTGGAGAAAAAAGTGCCTTTTAAATTTTGCCGACAATTCCATGGCGGAGAAATAATGTAAATACACCGGTTGCCTAAAAAACACAGTCGAAGACAACATCTAAGACGAAAACTTACTATCCTAGAAAACTAGATGGAGATAAATAAGCCGAAAGACTTTTCTCAGCTTTTAGTTAAACAGAACACTTTAAACAAATAAGCAAACACTAATAGCAAACGAGTAAAGTGGCGAAAAGGGTAACTTCAATTAAGTAAACAAGTTAACTTGAAAAAGGGAAAATAAACTTGACACAAATTTATTAACTCGAAAAGGAAACACGAAAACAAATTTTCTAGTTTGTCCTTCTCTCTCACCGTAACTAAACAATACCAGCAACATCGGCAACTATGCTTATCGAACAACAGTTACTACGATACCTATGACGGGAACAACAAAATCTGCGACAAATACTGCAACAGCAACAGCAGCACGGAAGGCAACTGATGCTTGAACGGTAAAAAATACAACAGCAACATCAACAGTTACATTGCCAACTACAGCCATAACAGCGGCAACAGAAGCGAAGAAAGCAATAATTCTAACCAACTCTCTAAAAATCGGAAGGCATTCATTCACTCACCCAGCAGTAAGGCGGAGAAATAATATAAATACACAGATTGCCTAAAAAGCACAGTCGAAGACAACAATTTCTAAGACGAAACTTATGTAAGGCGACTATCCGGTCTGCAAGGACTGCCTTTAGGTATCGCACATCTCTCACGATTTTCTACCTCTCAAACCGTTACTGATTCCTTTATAACATAATTCTGCTAAATTTGCAAAGACCTTTTCCTTTCTTTTCCCCACAATGATGATTCCGTGCCTAATATTACCTTAAAGAAAAATTTTAATTTCGCTACTTACTTTGCTTCCAATTCTATTGCTACACACGCTTAGCTAATTTCCTCTAGATTCATCCCTTTCTACCAACCAGTCCTCCAGCCTGACATATCTAATCGCCATATGCGGAGTTGCATCCGTTTGTTTCAAATTCTTGGCAATGTCAATTCCGTTACAAACATTGCTCATCAGGTCTTTCTCCATTACTTATCAAACTCTTCAGTCTCTTATTCTCTACAGGGATATACTCTGGTATTTAGAAATATGTCCGTTCCAATGAAAGGTAACCATGGTGAGCCAGCCACTTATCATACTATTGCAGTCATTTCTGACATCCGTAAGGTAATGGAAACAGCAGTTAACAATGATGTTCTCCTCACTGATCGCGAGTACAGTTTTGTTGTGCTAGATTAACAAGAAATCTTTTTTTTTCTCTTATATTACACGCTAATTTTCTGACTTTATAGAAATTCCTTTCGAGGGATGTTACCATAGATATCCGCAAAACCTTAACCATGTCTAATACGCGAATCTCATATAAAAACTTAGTTGGATCGGAAGTTTTCAATCAGATCACTTCATTGCGGTGTGTTGATGGAATCTTTTTTATTCGACTATCAATCACCTTTGTTGTGTTCCAGATTTCACTTTTTCCCCATTCACTTCCTTCTATGTGTCAATGACCGACTTATCGCCACATCCCAAACTTCCCAGGTGTGCAGATAATATAAAACTTCCCAAGTATTCCCCTTCCACTGCCATACGTCATCCACACGGAGCATGGACATGAAACGCTAAATCTGCACTAAATCTTTCAACCGAGGTCATGAGAACGTGTGTCAAAGAGCTCATACTAAAGTTTATTCGTATCAAAACAAAAATACTCAGACTCTACTCATAACCTTCTGTCGATAAATAGAGGGATGAAAACAATGATAAGGAAAAATTATGAATATCGATTATAAAAAAAGATTCAGATGTTAAAGTAATAATATAAACTAAAATGAAATTATATGTCCCTATACGTTGGCAATCAACTTGAGCCAATCCAGTAACTTCAAAAAGAATGTTAAATTTAATTTCCTTGTCCGGGCAGGGTCGCCCAAATTACGTATATTTCAGTAGACCAGTTCATTTCGTCCCCACTCGCCACTCAAAACATGCTGCCAATCTTTCAGGAGAGCATCACTCTCTAAGGGAAAATTGAAGAGACTGTTGTTCATTTATGGCCTTTAGTATGTCATATCGGATATATTATAAGAACAAATTAACTTATATGTAGGTTTTACATTAAATATGGAAACAAATAAGAAGTATAACAGCAAGGGCCGAACTTCAAACCACCTGCCAGACAGCTACATAAGACTGATCATGGAATACTTTAAATACCGGATTAACCTTACCACCAAGGAAAAGTGTCCTCAGTTAGGTGCTGTATTTGTAGGTCCATTGTAGGCCTAATCACCAGTGCCTTATTTCAGGAAATTCGCTGGAGGGCAGCACAATAATAATGATACAATGACAGTAAGTAGGTGGAAATGCATCATATGCGATATATAACAAAGGAATAGCTACGTTAATAAAATGAACACGTGCCCGGCGCTATAAGGTGATTAAGGTGAGCCTTCTAGATATATAAGTAAAAGATACAAAAATTTAATTTTGTGTAGTTTGATAAAAAAATGTTGTCCTTCCTAACAACAATGCATTGCACAAAAGAGGTCGAAAACTATCAGAGTACTGTGATGATGACAAACTGGATTTAAATCTAGAAAGTAACAACAATATTAATAATTAATACGGAAACGCTAACACGTATCAGACATTACAACTTCACACAGATTAAAATATAGATCTTCAATATACAGAACACATCCTAATTAAGATACTCTCGAGTGAATAACATGACTCATGCAATATACATTTCTCAATATCATTTTGAACAACCGGCATAAGACATACGAAATACAATATCTATTCAATAAAATACATAACTTACATATCTTATATTCCACAACAAATCCCCACTACACAATAATTGATTTAGTAATGAGGTTAAATAAATTCAACGCAATTTAAGCTATTCTATGTAATAAATATGTTCCAAAAATAATATTTTGTTTGCTTTCAATTCCCTTCTACTGGAAAGCAAATTACCATGTTAATGGATCCTTTAAAGAATATACTAGAACATAGAAGCTGTGCTTAAGTGGAGAGAGGGCACGTACAAAGAAATGATGCGTGACTTGGAAGTGTTGTTTATTGCAATAAAATCTGCTTCTGTGGAAACCATTCTTTAATTAAACATTGTCAGAAAACAAATGTAAAAGAGATATCTGAAAACAATAAAACAGCAAGCAGACTGCAATAAATAGGGAAATAAAGGTATGTCTGTAACTTGTGCTGCAAGCTGTCTGACATTCTGTTAACATGCTTAGATTTTCACACACACACACACACACACACACACACACACACACACACACATATGCGTATACACGAACACGCAAATATGCATATATACATACATGCGCACATGCATACACACAAACACGACCACATATTTATCGTGCTCATTCTAGTTTTTTTTCTTTCTACTTGTCAATGTTTATGCTTTTGTCAGTCAGTGAGCTGGCAGAATCATTAGCATGCTGGGCAAAATGCTTAGAGGTATTTCGTTTGTCTTTACGTTCTGAGTTCAAATTCCGGCGCGAAGTCGACTTCGCTTTTCATCTCTTCGGGGTCGATGAATTGTTGGCCTTGTGCCAAAATTTGAAACCAATATTACAGCTTGTACATGGCGGCGATCGGATAGAATCGTTACCACGCCAAGTAATGCTTAGCGGCATTTCCTTCTGAGTTCAAATCCTGCCGAGGTCGACTTTGCTTTCTATCTCTTTCTCGGTCTATGAAATAAGTATTAGTTGAGTACTGAGGTCGATGCAATCGACTTATCGCCTACTCCGAAATTACTGGCCTTGTGCTAAAATTTGAAACTGATCTTACAGATCTTATATGAAATAGTATAAAATATCTCTTCACAAATTTATTACATTTTTACTGATTTCAGCATGTTTTGTAGTCGTTGAAACAAATGTGAGTTTTCTAAGATAAACTTTTTTCCTGTTATCTTTTGAAAATAGTTATAGGGTACCCTGTAAAGTACAAAATATAATCCTCGTGCATATTCTTCTGTACCCTGTGTATTTCAAAGCAGCAGAGCAATTTACTATTGTTAATCTGAATCCTGCATGATGGACGATAGGGTATCTTCACGTAATAAGGTTTTGAGCATCACATTTAATGAAAGTTCATGTGCTGTGAGCAGAGGGGAAAAATTTTAAATACTAGGCAAGATCCTATTTCGACGAATTTATCTTTATGTGTATAGTTTTTTACTTTTATTGTTACTATTTTTGTTTAGCTTCAAATTAATCCCAAGTAAATAGACCTATGAACAAGATGGTTCAAACCGTAAACTTTCTGTCTCTTGGTACATCCAGGACTGTATTGTCAAATGTATTCTTCCTTGTAGAGGATGGTGTTGTCTGTTGGAATTTTGATGTTTTTCCGCACATATCGACGACCGTACAGAGGTGCTTACCTTGGCACAACAAGCAAAAGCTAATGAGATATAACTTTTTGTATGCTGATGGTTTTTGTTGGATATTGCACGTATGAGAAGGAATGTGATTGCTTAATCGAAAATCGAGCTTATAAGCATTCATCTCACTTTACATACATATCGACTATATCACGTATATCTTCAGAGTCTTAATATGCCTGAGTGTTGTTCTCCAAATCGATGCCAACTAATATACTTCACAACTACATCTTTCCTGCAAACTTCATATTCTTTCAGCCATCTACCTCGAATTCATCGTTAAATTGGAATCGATAATCATTGTATTGATTTCTAACATTAATTAGTGTATAATGGCTTACAGGAGAAAATATAGATGTTAGATATATTTTCAATTCGCCAGTTTGTTGCAAAACTACAGTGAATTTTAAAAGTGAGAATGGAAAAAAAAATACAAAACAAAAAACAAATAAAAGGTAGTAGCTGATAAACAAATAGATTTAAAATATCTAACGAAATGCATTTTTAAATAAAGTTTGCAAAATGAACTCGTATAGTTTAATTATGTCTAATCAGTAAATGCTAATTATCTCCAAAGCATTCCATAGACTCAGGTTTCACATCAAAGTTAAACATTGATCATAATTCTTGATTGATAATATTTTATTATCGCAACCTCCAGGTCGATATAGCAAAGTATATTTAGGTATGTTTTCAGTTCACATCACGGTGGATACGAAGTGAAAACAGACCAACATACCGCAAGGCATTTTGTCCACCACTACTAGTTCTGCGATCCATCACAAGGCCAGCACAGATTTTGTAGCAGTGTGTTGTCGAGTTAATTACACTTGTACTTGACTCTCTCTGCCTGTGTATCTATTAATATATATATATGCATACTTAACTTCATGGCCCTCATACTCCCCCTGCCTGTTCACCTACCTGCCTAACTACCTACCTCCCTAAATTCCTACCTACTCATCTCTCTATGTGTTTACCTCTCTTTTATATGTACTTTTTTCTTTCTACCAGAGTAATTATTCGCCTACTCTGATAATATTGATAAGTACTTAAGCCTAATAAAAAAAAAAATAAGCAAACTGAATAATGGTGATGACCCAGCATGTCTTTGACCTAGGATATATAGAAGGGGGATAAAAAGTGGCACGGACATCTTTTTGCTACCTATGGCTATTTCAATTTGATTTAGCATTCTTTCCATATATCTGGCCATCCATCATACTATCTTCTATCCGTCGAACTATCTATCTGTGTGCATTGACAGATGCATCAGCAAATAGTAGATATAGAATCGTTTGAACATTAAATCCTGCAACGGCAACTAAACTTATTTTTGTCTAACTTTCTGTCTCTTGGTACATCCAGGACTGTATTGTCAAATGTATTCTTCCTTGTAGAGGATGGTGTTGTCTGTTGGAATTTTGATGTTTTTCCGCACATATCGACGACCGTACAGCAAATAGTAGATATAGAATCGTTTGAACATTAAATCCTGCAACGGTAACTAAACTAATTTTTGTCTAACTCGGAACCTTGGGGTTAGTAGCCCGCGCTCTTAACCACCACGCCATATGCCCGTCACTATATTTTGTCTGTCACTATATTTTATTACATGACAAAATTCATGTAGCTGCTTTCTACTTCGTTCCTTTCGATCAACACACAAACTCACATACATACACACACACACACACACACACACTCTCTCTCTCTCTCTCTCTCTCTCTCTCTCTCTCTCTCTTTGCTTCTTCCTTCAACTAACCACGTGCCAGACATTTAACCTTAGACAGAGCCGGACATTTAACCTTAGCGTACAAGTCAAGCTGGGATCGGGTTTACCACCGACTGACGGAAGACTACAATCTGTACTACTGGTCCATTGGCGAAAATCCACGTGATCTATGAGCAATGAAATACTAGTTGTAGAAAATATCGCAACGTAACATCCCTTAGCTAAAGGCAGACGTATTTTTAAAGATTTGAATGACAACCTGCCTAGAGAAGGCGTCACTGTAAGAATACTAACTGTACACTCGAATGAGAATTCACACAATGGTATAAAAAGCACTTGAATTTCATGTGAAGATCTCTTGACCGGTAGAGGGAGGATTGAGCGTACTCAGGACATCAAACCACGGGCACTGCAAAGTATAGAATAAGTTGAGAAAAAGATGATTAAAGTAGTCATGAAATATTATATTGGGCCCGATCCTAGTTATCAGAAACGTCTTTCAGAGATGACGACAGGGAAAATAGAGACTTGGAAATTAAGAGAAACAACGAAGTACCTCAGTTTGAGGAGATTTAGTACTTAGAAATACCTCAACATTAGATGATGAAATGTACATTTCGAAACAAGAACAAAAATGGACATGTCAACGTAAAATATGAAGACACAGCAAAGGGAAAAATGTCACCAGCGGATAAGATTTTGGCTGTTATGAGGCAAGAGGACAGAAAGAATGAAACTAGTTAATAAAATCGTGGATATTGTTGTAGGACAACTCATAGGTATTTTCATTCCTTTATTCCTAATAATACAATGCAGGAATACCAAGCATACATGAGTAGAGATGGAACATACGGCGGTAATGTTGAATTAGCTGCCATTAGTGAATTATACATTCTGGCAATTCAGGTTCATCACAAAAATGACGATGAAATTATTCTTCCTCTGTTTACCGTTTGCGATCGAACAATTACAGAAAAGAAGTTTTCTGTGTTATATATAGTGGTGAAATTGACAACGGCGACTACGATGATCTCTTTCCCATAAACAATCATGTGCATGAGAGAAATGTGGAAGGAAGTGAAATTTCACAAGGCAGTAAAAAAGACATGAGAAGAATGATAATTCAAACAATTAATGTGAAAATTGTAGAAGAAAGTAAAAAATATCGGAAAGTTAGATTGCCAAAAATTAGGGAATATAAGAGGAGGATAAAATAACAAGAAGATGATAAAGTTAGGGGAAACAAATTGCAGAGAAAGAAAGAAAATTATAGAAATAAAAATGTACAAGAAAAGAAAAAAGACAAAGAAATGCGGTTGCAAAAAAAGGAGAGAAAAAGGTAGAATAAATAGAAAACAAGAGAGTGAAAACGACCGAAAAATACGACTAAAAATCAGCAGAAAAATTATGGACGATTTCAATGGCCAGGTGTATCATTTAATTATGATCCTAAACGTAATTAAGCATCTGCAAAAATTGTCTCCATGGGCTCTATGTGCAAAACATGTGAAAAGTGTGGAGCTAGGAAGTGGGACAAGGAATCCCTAGGTATGTGTTGTTCTGAAGGTAAAGTCTATTTACCAATAACGGAGCCTCCACTACTTATAAAACATCTTCTTTTGGGTATCACCTCAGAATCAAAACACTTTCTTAAAATCGTGTTTTTCAAATGACATCATTTGGAGCAAAGATTAATAGGGAAAGTGGTTTTTTGCTGAGTTTTAAAGTGAAAACACAAATTTATCAGAATTGGCTCTCTCAAGCCTTTACAGAATAAAGATCCACAGATTTTACAAATATATTTTATAGGTGATATTCAAAAAGAAGCAGTGTCGCCACAAGTATTATCCAGGTACTAGATTAGAATTCCTTTTTAAGCAGCAAGAAATGCTTCACGAAAAGAATTCTTATGTGAGAAGCTTTCAGTATGCTTTAGAATATACTTCAACTGCGAAGTTTCAAGTTGTCAACGATGCTGACAAAAGCCCAGCCGGAGGACATGTCCGTCGATTCAATGTATCGGAGTGTGATGAAGTGGCTATTAATATAGTTGAAGGAAATAGTAAACGAGATATTGTTTTGCCGTATCGTATATATATATATATATATATATATATATATATATATATATATATATATATTGGGTGGGTGTATGATTATATGTATATATGTATATGTATATATGGATGGATGGGTGGGTGAGTAGATGGATGGATGGATGGATGGATTTTCATGAAAGTGTTGATACTAATATACTGTATATGATATGCAATTATGGAGGAAGAGGTTTGATGAACGTAGTGGTGCTTTGTATTAGAGGGACATTATTTGTACGAGGATGTAAAAGAAAGTAAAATATGTTGATGGTCATGAAAATAAGAAGGAATAATATATGCAGGGAAAGAGAAAGACGATATGGAAAGCATAAATAAAAAAACAATCAATAAATAGAAGCACGTATTCATTTTCTGGAACACTGCATGCGCAAGCACTCAACCATTGAACCGATTAAGTAAAGGAGATCTCATGAAAGTCACATAAGGTACTATACTGGAAACTCAGTAACTATTAGGACACGAGAAACGAGCATACATTTAAGCAAGAAGGTTCTTTCGCTATTATACTGTTATGTGATGAGTGCGGGCAAGTGAGAGAGGGGGTGAGTGTAACCCACTTAGTCAGAATCTACAAGGAAACTCGCCGACGACAAGACTTACTGATATAAAGCAGTCGTTCAAGTTTTAAATAATACAATTAGAAGAAAAATAGTTTATGGCAAGTTTAGAGACAAAGAGAAAAAAGGAATAAGTTGAAATTGCATAAAACTTAATCTTAAAAGATTTGATTTTAAAAAAATACGAAAAACATCTACAGATTTTATTTTTTGAAATGAAGAAAGCAATACATAAAAAAGGAAGAAAAGAAGACGAAAGACAATAAAGACCATAAGTTTTCATTGTTTAGTTTTGATCGAGGAAGCTGATAAGTCTCTGAGGGTAAAATATTAAAAGAAGAAAGAATAAAGACAATATACTATAGCGTGCAGTAGAGACTCACTTAACAGATTTAAAATCTAGAATAATGTTTTCACTAACAAGAAAAAAGAAGACAGTAAAACCGGTAAAAAAAAATTGAAGAAAAGAGATTCGGAATTGCGCAACAGACTGAAAAAATGAAATGCTCCTTGTGTTGCTTTTTGGGACTTAGCAAAAAAGCAACATATTCAAATTTTTGCATCTCAGAACATTTTTATCAAACTTACATTTGATTACAGTGCCCAACTCGTATAACCTAAAGAAGATGCACTCAACGCACATATACTTGCATGCATGCTTACATACATACATACATACATACATACAAACATATATCTATCGTATGTTCGTATGTACATAAATACAAATACTAAAACATATGTATACGTTTATGTACACTCATATATATATATATATATATATATATGTATGTATGCATGTATGTATGTATATATATATATATATATATATATATATATAGGCATACCTGTATATGCATATGCACGCGCACACACACACACACACACACACACACACACACACACACACAAACACACACACACACATATATATATATGCTATGCTGGATACATTGTGTTCGTTTGGTATGTTGATTCACTGTTTATTTCTATTTTTCTTGACCATATTATACTGACGAGTAGAAGTTGTATAATACTACAATAACTACGAAATCATGATCTATAATTTAGTTCGTTTTTAAGAGGTTGGCTTTGAGAGTTGCATTTCCTCGCATTCGGTAAAAATGTGCTTTTTATAGTAGTCTGACCTTAGAGTCCCTCATGGGGTGAGGCGTTATTGTATAGTAATGCCCTTATATAAATATATATATATATATATATATATATATATATATATATATACATATACATATACACAACACATGATTAGTCAAAACGTGCATAGGGATGAATTAAATTCCATCCTTGGATTGTATATGTGTGTGTGTGTGTGTGTGTGTGTGTATGTATGTATGTATGTATGTATGTATGTATGAATATAAAAGTAAAGAATGGATTACAATTATTGCTTGCATGCTTCACAATTTTTACAGGTATATGGTTAACAAATCAAATCTATACCTACATACAAACAAAGTTGGCCGTTGTGGGCATTAGGGGATGAGGTTGGGTTAAGAATGTAGTTTGTGAAAAGATGTAATATTTAAGTTCAACGCCCTGCATAAGATAGTAGTCTGCTAGACCGGTTCTTTAGTAGCCTAGAGTTGAGTGTAGGTGATATTTTATTATGGTAGGCTTAGAGAAGTTGGAGAGGGCGGAAGATAAAGTAAGGATAAAGAATAAAGAAAGAACTAAGAAAGCAAAAAGTAAAAGTAAAGAAAAATAAATAAATGCATAAATAAAGCCAATTAGGTATAGGATCGGGGATTAGCATTTGCTAGCTAAGGTTAAAGAACAAAGGGAGAAGATCAGAGATACATAGAATTTAGGGTATTCTGTGGATATAGGTGAATGCTGCGGGAGGATACGAAGGCAATTGATAATTCAATGCTGGATTGATTTATCTGGTAATGTGAAAAGATGTAGGGTGTTGTTTTAGATACGAATATGTTATAAGGGTTACTGGTTATAAGGGTTAGTATTAGGACATGTTTGCCTGGAGAGGAAAAACCTAGTAGTAATAATAGAATCCTGCTTATCATTAAGGAGTTCAAAGAAAAAGGGGGTTATGTAATAAACTACACCTAGTACAGAGTTAGAGGAAATACCAGATCGGATATGAAAGAAAGCCAGCAATGGAAAGGAGTCTAATGTTTAACAATTTGGGATGTTATATAGGTGGCGTTGATATTATTTAATTAGATAGTATAATTACCATTGTGTGAATCAGGTAATGAAACTCAGGACAATAGTTGCAGTTTAGAGGTTTGGTTAGTGTGTTCCATCTATTGTTTAACATGCGTAGCGCATATGACTGTACCTTGGTATAAGGATTACCTTCTTAGTGGAATTGGAAAAGAACTGGCAAGGAGTTGCAAGCTGCTACTTCTAGGTTAGCTATCTTTGCTATCGCTAATGCATAATACTGAGTACACCACAAAGAGAATGGTTAGTTCCTTCAATATAGCATACCATGCAAGTATAGGAAGAGTGATTTGGAAGTAATGGAACGAAAGAACAAGACTAGAAAAACTCAGACAATTAAGGAGAACAATCGATTTCTGGGTCAACAATAGAGGGAGTAAATTAGATTGGCCCTAGATTAGGAGCTATTAGAGAGGTTGTTTAATGTCCTTAAAATGTTTAAAGGTGCGAGTACCCTTATGTATACAGGAAAGACGGAGGTCTGGTTTCTTATTTATTAGATTTTCGCTATTTGATCTCTTTAGAATTTCAGTGTTAAATGATATCCTTGAAATTTCAAACAGTGTTAAATGCTAAATTTGATTTCAGTTAGGACATCATTAGAGTGGCTAAAAGTACTCAAACAGTAGATACGGGTGCAGGCTTTGCTGCATGGAGCTGTTATTATTCATTTGAAACACTTTGAAACTTGGAACACTGGTAGAATGTGTCATATAAAACATCTTTTTCTCTTAGTCTTCTTAAAAAAAAAAGAAATCCTCAAGTTATTCCATGTTAAAGTTGTCGTATTTCTGTAAACCAATCACTGACGTCCATTCAGCCGATATACATTAAGTGCCGACTACATAAACAAACGATTCTGAAACAATTCTATCGGTGATAGGGTTAGGGTTAGGGTAAAACAGCAAATTTAAAAAGAGAAAAGCAAAACGAAGCTATGGAAATTAAATACGCTTTACACCGCTTAATCAGCCAAAGGAGTAAATGTAAACAACTGAATACTTGTCAGTGATTGGTTAAAATTATCGAAATAAGAATTTTTTACATGAAATAAATTCGAATACAAAAATATTTTTCTGTTCTATAACACAAAGTAGATAAGTATACGAAGCTTGAAAGTCTTTCGGTACCAAAAACACTACGTAAAACATTAACGAAAAATGTGGCCCCCGTTTTAAAAAAGATCCCAATTTACATTTGTGGAATAAATAACTGTAGCCACAACCATGGTCCAGAAACAGTCAGTGGAGATATACTTCCTGTTCAGATTGCTATATAACTAATCATGTGCAGTGAGTAGTATGGTCCTTAGGTGGAATATTTTCATCAGCCTATGTCTGACATGTGGAGGCGCAATGGCCCAGTGGTTAGGGCAGCGGACTCGCGGTCATGGGATCGTGGTTTCGATTCCCGAAAACACCTAAAGCTCCATGCGGCTCCAGCAGTGGATGGTGGCGAACCCTGCTGTGCTCTTTCACCACAACTTTCTCTCACTCTTACTTCCTGTTTCTGTTGTGCCTGTAATTCAAAGGGTCAGCCTTGTCACACACCATGGCACGCTGAATATCTCCGAGAACTACGTTAAGGGTACACGTGTCTGTGGTGTGCTCAACACGTTAATTTCCCGAGCAGGCTGTTCCGTTGATCAGATCAACTGGAACCCTCGATGTCGTAAGTGACGGAGTGCCAACAATGTCTTACATAGTACACAACATGCACAAGAAGAGATAATTTGGGGATTTACGACGTCTCGGACACCCTAGAGTATACCGACAACACACAGCTCAACGTAACGCGTGTTTTGGACCAGCCCTAGGCGCTAAATACTCATAGGGTTGGTTTTCTCTGTATACACAACTGGAATATCCCATTTGATACTTACCAGCCATAGGCCGGAGCCACAGATTTATCCAACCCTACCTGGTGCATATCTATTCAAATACCTGGTTCTCTCTGAATCCTTATTATATATATATATATATATGCATGCACTTACAACCATATATATACATACAAACACATGCATATTTGTATGCGTGTGTGTGGGGGGGGGATGAGTATAAAACTAGAGATATAGTGAAATAGGTAAAGCGACAAAAGTTTGGTTGTGTCGCCTAGTCAAACTGATTTCATTCTATGCTGGTAGTGGTATGCTGTTCTTCTTTGAAACATAAATCACAGTATTTTGAACCATTCATAAAGTCTGTTCCTCCTTTAACATTACCTATATGATGTTGGTATTCACTATTTCGTCCTTCCAGTTTCAATTTACTTTAAATTGCTGTGATATTTTCGATATATTTTCGATATATGCTTTCAATGCGTCTTGAAGTAGTATTCTGCGTACCCTACAGACATGTCCAGCTCGTTGACGTATCTCTAATGGAGACTCTCAGCCAGTATACAATGGTTTTTACCTGGCCATAGCTTCTTTTTCGGCAAACCTCCGTGTTTCGGTAATTACATGAGGGTTCAATTAGTTTTGAGACTGATTGTAATATTTTTACATTTATGGATCTTGAGAATAACTTTATGTTATGGACAAATATTCAATATCAATTTCTATAAAATATATTATAAACTATGAATACTTATAATTATATTGTTAATACCTCTATTGCTACTTTCGTTTAACAAATATATTGATAAGCAAAAGTATTATAGTGCTAACCTGTCAAATAATGTGGTTTTAATGCAGCTGCCTCAGAAATTAAAGAATTGTCTAAGATTATGGTAAAGATTATTTAAATGAGGCACTATGTACCCGAGCGGTCAATTGCTAGGATTGATAAATTTTAAAGGAACAAGCGTGTGTAAATGATTTTTAATGAGGACTCTTTACAGACAGAATTTGATATTTACTAGGAAATTTTCCAGCTGGACCTCTTCTTGATATAAAAATGTTTATGAGTGATGTTCATTGTGTAAAAAGACCATGAACTTGGTGGACACAATTCTGAATTTCTAAATAATTTCTATCTACACCGGCTTGGTGTTTAATATTGCGTTTCTGGGGAAATGAAACAAATCTGTTCTTGCTTGTAGCAACTCGTAAGTTAAACATATCACAATTTCTACTATGTACATCATGTACATTAATATGTTTTGCAATATTAAAATCATGAACAGCGGGATTATGACAGCTGCGACGTGAGGTTCTCATTTTATAGATGCACTGGTTTTTATGTTGCATGTATTGGGACTGTTTTAGAAATGCAAATGAATTTCTTGGCATTTTATCAGAAATAAGGTTCCTTATAAAATACATTCAAAACACGTTCACTTTGTCAAGGCTTAATGTTTATTGGTATTCAATTGGTATTTAACCTACTTTATAAACAAGATATTTACTATAGTCAAATTATCGATATAACTGTCAAATTTGGAGCAATTATGAGTTGAAATTCAGATGTGTTTTTGGCATGTCTGAAAATGTGATTTGCGCATTTAAAACATTTACTTTAAAACCGAAATTGTATAAACATGTTTAACCTTTGTATACCATATATCCACAAACACATAAGCAATGGTGACGATAGTAGTCGACTGTGCATTTCCATTTTCCAGATGATCGCATCTCCCACTTCAGTGTATTACCAGAAAGATGAAAAGATTTATATCTTTAAATTTCCTGTTAATTTATTTATCAAAACATTATTGTCTTTAAATATTTAAATCTAAAAGGTTATGATATTAAACAAACATTTCTGTTAAACAATAAAATCTTAATGGATTTTGTCATTAAGCATTTTGACATCGACTGGTACAGTACTTAAAATTAGGAAAAGTATACATAAATATAGAAAAATGATTAATTCTCCAAATGATTTTGTTCATATTTTCTGGTGTCAGTTAATCAGATTAGCTCCGACAAGTTAAGCTATATAATACAAACTTTAACTTCGAAAATTCTCAAAGATATACTAGTTCAACCATCCCAATGGCTTTCTATATTAGATGTATATATATATATATATATATATATATATATATATATATAATAATTTACCAGAGGATGGATCCGTTACCAATATAGCATAAGAACTTACCTTTTGAATATGAAAATTTAAAAGTTAAAAACCTTATATATATATATATATAAACATATAAACATATGAGTGTGCATAGAAATATGCACGCACATACACACGCGCGCGCGCGCACACACACACACACACACACGCACAAGTATATCTATATTAAGCAATGAAATTTCAACTTAGTCTGATTTTCACGTTTTATTATTTGCAATTTTTACACTTTTACAATTTTACAATATTTTTTCCTTACTTTCATTCCATTGATTGCAGCCATGCGGGGGCACCACCGTTTGCTTTGTTACACTTTCACTAAACTATGATGTGTGACATTTGGTGATTGAGGGTGTTTGACGTTGCTACCTTCATTTGTGTTTCTTTTCTTCAGGTAGGTTGATCCAGAACTCTCGACAGGACATCCAGTTTGGTTTTGAAAAAGCCTACATCCAGAACATGCAGGTTTCTCAGGCTTTTTAGGCCTTTGAAGCACGAGATGTTGCAGTATTTGATTCTGTATCCTGATGCCGATGTCGTAGGAGTTTTGGTAGTGTGCAATTGCACCCCGTCCTGCTGTTTATGTAAATGACAATGCCAAAGTTTGGCACTTTTTTTCTAGGATTTTCCAAATGAATATTCCTGCTTATCCTTCCTACCTTCGCTCCAGGGAGCAGAGTCTTAGTTATTTCAGTCTCTCCCAGTAGTTGATATGTCGCATTGTGTGGATCTTCGTCTAGCTTCGCTGGATCACCTCGAGTTTCATCGTTAATTTTACACTGCTTGGTGACCACAGTTGGGAGCAGTAATTCAGATGGCTGTGAATGAAAGATCATCATAGTTTCCTTTTCTCTTGTTTTGAAGGTTCGAAGGATCCATCCGGCCAGTCGTCTGCATTTTATTGCTAACTTGATATCGTGCACCTGGAAAGATGCACCATTATTCATGTCGATGCCCAGAACAACGAACTGATTTTGATTCAGGGATTGCAATCCCTCCTGAACCAGTGTATCCTATCTGCTTCTCATTCAGATTCCTGTGTTGACAACTGTGAGTGCTAAACGTATGAAAGTACTAGTTTACTTCAATAATGTAAAATTATAAAAATTTTAAATACTAAAACATGAAAATCAGACTAAGCTGAAATTTCATTGATTAATATATTCTTCTAATCACAAGCATAAAAACGTCGGTATATGTATATGTATTTATACATATATATATATATATATATATATATATATATATATATATATATATATATATATATATATATATATATATATATATATATACATGGTATATGTAATATGTATGTATACATATCATATATATATATATATATATATATATATATATATATATATATATATATATATATATATATATATATACATAGTCAATTCAAATAAACTAGTAATAAATTTTTTTTAAATGAAGAAAAACAACGAACGTGAGTACGTGCTCAAGTGCTGTACTAGCTTGACGCTCGGCGATGGAGAGAGTTTAACGTTTCGAGCACACCTCTTCGTCGGAAAGAAGAAAGAGAATAGTCCAAAGAAGGGGAAGAAATCGCCAACGGGTCACGTGTAGTTACCTATATGCATATGTCTGTGATGGTTGTCATGTTCTATAGGAGTATGACCATCACTAACAGCGCAACGCATGTGCAAACTTTTTAGGTCCACAAAGACTTGTGCAACACTTCAAGACCCAGCTGCATCTCACTCATGATGCACCGGTACCGGATGCGTCGAAGCGATTGTAGTGAATTCTAAAGTTCCTCGTGAATTCCATTTTCTTACTGTCGTATTTTGTAAACACTACAGACACGAAGGAATCCCCGAAGTAAATCCAATGGCATTGTATTCATACTGTTGATGACGTCAATTAGCCAAATACAGTGAAGGGCTTTAAACAGTATACTACAGTGTGTATACCCAAATTCAAAATTATTGCATATATACATGCATACATACATACACACACTTACGTATATGGATACATTCATACCACGAGGATGTGAGTTCGAGTCCACAGCTAACCACCTACACTTTTTTCTGCAAAATAGGGGTAGATTATCATGTTCAGGCTATATTATTAGCATTATTCTGCGACTGAGAATTTAAAATCACTTCTTTAACTTTTTAAGACATCTCAACGCTTCTAAAAGCAAACTTCGTTTGTTTACGTTTGTCGTAATTTGAATTATATATATATATATATATATATATATATATATATATATATATATATATATATATATACCTGAAGGAAATCTCGTTCTTACACGATGGTTAAAATCAGAGATGTACTGATGTATCGAGTTTGGAAGTGCAGACATTGAAATGAGATACTGCTTTTACACGAGCTATTCATACATCATAAATATTGCTACATTTAAATATGAATAGTTTCGTCATCAATAGCATTTTCATTATCATCATCACTACTTTATTCGTGATTTTATCTTCACCAGTGCTATGAACATGTCTTAAGAGAATAGATTATAAGAGTGAGAGACAGAGAGAGGGGGGACAGAGAGAGAGAGAGAGAGACGGGAGAAATGATTGTAACTAAAAATATTCATAGGTTTTTATAAATAGGATAGATACTTGTACGCAAGCGTTTTATTGCTGGCTGTATTATTGAGTTTCATTGAAGAGCAACGACAATTTATTGATGCTTCAATGATGTCCTATTCACGACTTATCGAAAAATCAGTAAATCTTCATCCTCATGATTACAGTGCATTGCAAATAGCTGTGAACACTTCATATACGCCATTATTCTTTCCTCCGGCGGGAACAATTTCTGCGTTTTCATTAAGTTGCTACTATATTGTTGTTTCAAATAGTACTTGAACGTATGATGAAGAAGAAGGATAAAGAGAAAAGGAAGAAGGAGAAGAAGAAGAAGAAGAAGAAGAAGAAGAAGAAGAAGAAGAAGAAGAAGAAGAAGTGGAGAAGGAGAAGGAGGAGGAGAAGAAGAAGAAGTAGAAGAAGAAGAAGAAGAAGAAGAAGAAGAAGAAGAAGAGGGGGAGGAGGAGGAGGAGGAGGAAGTAGAGGTGAAAATGAAGAAGCAAAACATTAAGGAGCAGGAGGGGAAGAAGAAGAAGGAGGAGGAGGTGAGGAGGTGAGGAGGAGAAGGAAGAAGAGCAGAAGGAGGAAGAGAAAGAGGAGAAGTACGAAGACTTGAAGGCGCAAGGCATAATATGTTGCTTAGAAATATTCTTTTCTACTTAAGGCACAAGGCCCGAAATTTTGGAGGAGGTGACCAGTCGATTAGATCGACCCCAGTACGCAACTTTTACTTAAATTTATCGACCCCGAAAGGATGAAAAGCAAAATTGACCTCGGCGGAGTGCTATTTTCAGAATATCCACAACCTTCAAGCAGTTTCATATTCGTCAAAGACATCTTTGATTGCTATAGTAATTCAAACCTACCGCTAACAAGTGTATGTGTTCAATATCGATGATATTGGCATCTGAATGAGAGCACAATACAAGATTTGCATGGTAATCGGAGGTCACCATTTTGAATGCCAACATTTGTTAAGTTGACAAGGTGAAGGTGAGATCTGATTGGCTGGATGCAAATGAGTACTTTACTGGGGTCTGGAACTCACGTGGGAAAAAAAAATCGCATCTGCGAATCAAACTCATTATCTCATGATTGTGAGCCCGATGCCCTAACCACTGAACCATGCGCATTCGTAGTACAAAGTAGAGAGGTGAAAATATGTGAACACTCCACTCTTCACTCTAGAAATTGGGAACTCTCCGCACAAATATGCTATGTATATTACACAAATGTAAAGAGTCTCTACTAATAGGTTATGATGTTGAGAGACATGCATTGTACACAGCAATATAATTTACCAATTTTAAAAATATTTCAGTTTACTGTAATGCCATAATATTAGTACAAACTTTCTCTTTGTCATGAATTCTTTTCGAATGTAAATTAATAACCAGACAGCCGGTGCTATAAAAGCTTGAAACCCTTGTTAAAAGGTTATATTAGATGTGCTGTAATAATCAAAAGCCGCAAAGATTAAAAAGAAAATCTAACTTTGTCAGAATAAATTGACAGGTGTACATTAATGGTCTAACAGTCATGAGATTAGGAATCATACAAACCTTTTGAGATAATATTACTGTGTTTTTAATCTCACAGACATTTTAGAAACTACATCATATTCAGTTGTAATTTCATGACAGCTGCCGCAGTAAAAATAACAGTAGCTCGAGTTTCATAAAATACATTTATTGGATTGAAACATGACAGTAAAATGTTCATTTATTTGGAAAAAAGAAACGAGTGTAATTACAGCCGTCTGATACTAACATAATGATCAACACCAATTCCCGCCAAACTTAACTGCTTTTGGCTAATCATTACTAACACGATTTTTGTTTTTAGTTCATTTGTTCATTAGACTGTTTCAGTTGTCACAGCCAAGCCATGCCGAGGCACTGTGTTAAATATATTTTAACATATGATATATTTTCAGATATTCGTATATCGTCTTACATTTGTACATTGTTTATACTTGTCAATCGGTAGTTCATAGAGTCTTCAGACGCAACACTGTTGATGAACATTAACCTCTAAAGAATTAATGAGATCCACGGAGCTTGGCTTACTACATACAGGTGGTGCTTATGTTAAAGTATTTATAAACATTATAAACGGTTATGTTGCTTTTATATTATCGTGAGCCAGGATATATTGTTGCTGTTTAACTTCAGGTTGACGCCGGTCAAGCAGGCATGTAAGCAGCAGAATTCCAACCACGTTATTGCATTGTTTAGATGGGAAATCAAGGATTACATTAACCAAAATCTCCTTTGTTTTTCAAGATAATAGGGTATGAATTGAAGAGATTTGGCTGCTATTTCAACCAGAATGAATGAGATGATAGAGGCTGATTTGACTTAAGAGTAAGTAGGAAAATATTACGACATCCGCTTTTTAGCAAACGGTATTGCTAGGAAACATTAATTATTTCTTTATATTATTCATATAGAGGTCACGGGATTTAATGGTGTGTTCGGTTCGGGCTTAATTCGTATGTCTCTGAAAAAGGCATTTCTTTTCATATTGCTCCAGTCCACTCAACAGCAATGAATACCAGCGGGTGATGGTGCAGCCTTCCCACATTCATATCCTGGGTGATCCGCTGTGTCAAGTCTGAGGTGCAGGAGGTGGGATAAAATGAATTTAGGTCTCAAAACATGTTAGGAAGCCTCACATGCTTGCGAGTGACGGCTGGTTATACTTTACTCATAAATCTATTTAAAAAAAAAAAAAAAAGTAAAAGAAATATTAAGTTTGTGTATTGGCAAAGATTTCGGATTAAATTGATATGTTCTTAGGGATAACGTAAATTGATAGATTGGGGAATTTGATATTCCCCAATATGCGAGTTGAAAGGGGAATAATCCTATAAATGTAATGTCTTAATGATCTTTTATTTTTAAATAATGTAATAAATACTAAATAATTGCTGAGATTTTGAAATTATTGTGATATTTGATGCAATAAGTCGCAGTATGAGACAAATAGCCATAACTATGAGTTTATGTGCGAGTTTATCTACAACGTATACATTACATCGCACCTGCTAGGTTGTCTCCACTTCAGAGTAAGATATATATGTATTTTACTGTCGTTTTCAGTTGCACAAGTGTGATTCATTTCGATTCCGTGCTATAAATCGAGAAATAACCCCAGGAATCACATTGCGAATGAATTTACAGTATGAATTAATATTAGATATTATAAGTTCAAATTTGACACAGAACTAAAACAAGTACACATCTGATGAGTTCCGAGCTATATATCTATCGCATGCCGGGTTTATTTCTTATGATAACTAACGGCTGCTTGTTTTCTTTTAACAAGAAATTAAAATATAAAAATGAACAAAACTATTTAGTTTGATGTTTTCACAATAACTTAAATATCGCTGAAGAGTGGTGGAAAAGGATATGAGTGTTTAAATGGTCTACTCATAATGGGAAATCATTATTCAAAAACTAATTTTATAAACATATGAAAATTTCATCAAAAGGATGGAATTCAAATAACTGTCATTTTTACGAGATTAAAACAAAAAATGTATATGTAGTATAATTTCAAACTACTATTTATAAAAAGCGAAATTGCTCATAAATTTCTCATTTATAGTCCTTTGTTAGCAAAACGAGGTACTGTCATAAACAGTAAACAATATTTTATTAACAAATATTTATATACTTCACCCTATTCAATATTTTTTTTTAAGTATACAGTAAATAATTATTTCAATTACTTAAAATGCGTGTGTTTTATGTTTTGCTACTCCAAGAATATTTGCATCTATAGAAGTTATCAAAGTGAATCTCTAACCAACGAGGGTCCTTTAGGTTGTCTCACGACATGCAAAAATACCAACCGACACTAAAGAAACATCAAGAGGACATTGAATAATATCGTTCCGAATACATTTTGCCTGAGAGTAAATGGATGCTCACGGCCTTTGATTATAGGTCTTATTCGTCAGAGCAGACAGCGTTGCTAAATAACACTATTTTATATTGACAATGCATAGCACTCTTCATTATTGGTAATGTCGTTGTTCTTGTTGTTTGTAACGTCAGGTCATTCTTGCACGCGCAGACATAAGAAGAAGATATTTTAGATGTAACCAACTCGTTTCATTCCAGTCAAGGTGCAATTAGGCCTATATTGTTCAATATGTCCATCTAATTTTATGATGCTACGATGAGACTGAGAGGCAACACTAGAGATATCACCATTGATTTCTGAATAGAAATCTTCAGGTTTATGCATTTCCCAAGTGTATT
>NC_142931.1:55533295-55543295 GCF_046866305.1 Octopus bimaculoides | reverse complement strand
TTACTACACAGCCACGCCTGAAACTGGTTGTGTAGCAAGAAGATTGCTTCCCAAACTTATGGTTCCTGGTTCAGTCGCATTGTGTAACGCCTTGGAGAAGTGTATTCCATTATAGCCCCTGGCCGACTAAAGACTGGTGAGTGTATTTGGGTGGCTGCACCGGTATGAGTATAAATACACTTATACAGTCTTCCTTCCTTTATGTATACCCTAATCAAAACAACCACTGGAATTCCTATACCAATGTATTCTAATGTGCAGATATTCCTCTACTCATGCATGATTAAATATACTAACAATATTTTCCTTATAAGATTTTATAGGACATTGTGTATAAATCTTTTTGTATACTTATGTGCACCTGTAAACTCGTAACTTCTCTAATATTCATAATACACAATACGCCTCTATTACTTGAATATTAATACAAACGGGATAAGCTAGTTCTTTACCTCATATTTTTATTTATACTTAAACATAGTGACATAAAAGTTAAGCCCACTTTTCTCTTTGTTTTCATTCCCAGCCCATTTGTCTACCCTACATTGTTATCTATCTGTACTTCTACATCTCATAATAAATTCGTGAGTGCGCTTTCTTCATCTTTGTAGCCACAGCAAGTATTTACTATCTAATTGTAATATTAACGACTATTTTTCTGGTTTTACTTATTTTCTACTTTATATTTAATACATTCTAACGCATATATTAGTTCTTATGCAAACACTAGTCCATTTTACGAATCTTATTCTCTCTTTAATCCATTTTGCCTCTATAACACTTGTTTACATTAACAATACAGGAGCTCATTATACACTATCTCCTTTAGTTTAACTTCATTCTTACGTATCATAATTTTTAAATATACACCACACTAAGTATTGCTTATAACTGTCAGGTCATATCTTAATTCAAATATAGCCATGCTTTTCTATTGGACATTTCTATACAATCTTTTCCCTACACGACATATTTGGAGTTAGAATTTCTAATCTTCTTACTCGTCTATAGAGGGAACGTCTCTAAAATCTCTCTCGCTTATATTTTCAAATAACCGTTGTAGCCTTTAGTCTTCGTTAATGCCTAACTGGACTCACACATATCTTTCTTCCTCATAAGGATAAATATGTATCTCCTAAATTCTATATATATACATACATACATATATATATATATATATATATATATATATATATATATATATATATATATATATATATATATATATATATATATATACATACACACATATATATGTATGTGTGTTTGTGCGTGTGTGTTTTTGTGTTCGTGTGTGTTTGTGAGTGTGTGAGTGTGCGTGTGTGTGTTTGTCGCATATTGTGTTTGAACACATTTCTGCTTTCTTTGGCAGGTTGTGTCGGTGCGAATTTGGCCGTGGTTGTTCCAAATAGATTGTTTAATAGTTTCATTCAAAACGTATGCATGGTTTCAACTACTACATGCCTAAAATTGGAATATTGCACTTCTTATGCGTTGGTGTATGCAATATATTTAATTATCGATTTCTATGTTCCTTTGTGAATTGTACACATCTCACTGTCTTAAAACTCAATTCATGGTCTTTACTAGTTCAAATTTCCAGATAATACCATTCGGTAATTCATTTCAATACTTGTCATATCTACAACTGTTGCCATGAGATAGAAAGCAGCTTTCTTCTGCTAGAATGTGAAAGTAACACTGCCAGCGTGATGTTTCCATACTTTCATTTGAACAAATCATTATCTATTGTAAATATATGTAGGATCTGCTCCTTATTTCAGTCTATGACAAAAACACACACAAAAAAAAAATTAGAAATGCACTCTCCTATATAGATTGTCTTCATCGATTATAGACTAATGACTTGTAAGTGTATTTGGGTGGCTGCACCGGTATGAGTATAAATACACTTATACAGTGTTCCTTTCTTTATGTATTTCCTAATAAAAAATAAAAAAAACACTGGAATTCCTATATGAGTGTAATCTAATGTGCAGATATTCCTCTACTCATGCATAATTAAATATACTAACAATATTTTCCTTATAAGATTTTATAGGACATTGTGTATAAATCTTTTTGTATACTTATGTGCACCTGTAAACTCGTAACTTCTCTAATATTCATAATACACAATACGCCTCTATTACTTGAATATTAATACAAACGGGCTACCACTATATATCCCAGGTGCAAGCTAGTTCTTTATCACATTTTTATTTATACTTAAACATAGTGAAATAAAAATTAAACCCACTTTTCTTTTTTTTTTTTTTCATTCCCAGCCCATTTGTCTACCCTACATTGTTATCTATCTGTACTTCTACATCTCATAATAAATTCGTGAGTGCGCTTTCTTCATCTTTGTAGCCACAGCAAGTATTTACTATCTAATTGTAATATTAACGACTATTTTTCTGGTTTTACTTATTTTCTACTTTATATTTAATACATTCTAACGCATATATTAGTTCTTATGCAAACACTAGTCCATTTTACGAATCTTATTCTCTCTTTAATCCATTTTGCCTCTATAACACTTGTTTACATTACTCTCCCTTCTCTTACTCTTACTTTCTTACTCTCTCTCACTCACTTCTCTCTTACTCTCTCTCTCTCACTCTCTTCTCTCTTTCTCTCTCTCTCTCACTCTCACTCTCTTCTCTCTTACTCTCTTTCTCTTCCCCTCTTTCTCCCTCCTCCCATACCCACCTCCCCCTCTCTTATATCCACCTTCCCCTTCCCGCTTCATCGCCACCCCTCCCCCTTTATCGTCAACCCTCCCTCTTAAGCTCATCCCACCCCACCCCAACACACTCCTACTCTACCTTCCCACTCCACCCCATCCAATTCCTTACACCCACCCCTACCCACATACCGCTACCTCTACCCCCACCCTCAGCCTAACCCACACTCCACCCATGCCTTCCCCACCTCCCAACACCCTCACATCACACCACGCACACACTACAACTGACCAACTCCTTTCTCCCCTCCCCATTTTCACACATGCATACATCAAGATCACCAGCATTCTCTCTCTCTCACAC
Source organism: Octopus bimaculoides (assembly GCF_046866305.1). Lineage (NCBI taxonomy): Eukaryota > Metazoa > Mollusca > Cephalopoda > Octopoda > Octopodidae > Octopus > Octopus bimaculoides. The sequence goes on along the minus strand of NC_142931.1, from coordinate 55,540,242 downwards.
ACACACAGCTCCTTGTTCTTTGATCACCGTTATCTCCACCTTTTCTTAGCTCTCTTGTGTAAAGTTTCTAAACTTCCGGTCAGCAGAAGCCATGACAGTAGTCATGATAGATCGTTGACCAAACACCATTCAATTTTTTTCCCTCCGTGTTTTTCTCCTTGTTTTCTCCGTATTCTTTCTGTTGAAGAGCGTAGCTCGAAACGTTAAAGACTTTCTGTATTCCCGAGCGTCATACTAATACATCCTTTTGTTGTTTACACCACCTGTCCTCGTCTGTTGTTGTTTTTTTTCGTACATTCTCCCATATATATATACTTACATATATACACATACATATACACACACAAATACACACATACGTATATACATGTGTGCGTGTGTGTGAGTATGTGTATGTATATGTTTGTGTATCTTTGTGTCTGTCTTTGTTCCCCACTCACCGCTTGATAGCCGGTATTAATGTGTTTGTGTTTGCGTAGATTGGTGGTTCGGTGGCGAAAACGATAGAGAAAGTACTTGGCTTAAAGAAAATACGTTCTGGAAGTGAAGAGAAATAGGAGTGAAGAGAAGTAGGAGTGAAGAGAAGTAGGAATGAAGAGAAATAGGAGTGAAGAGAGGTAGGAGTGAAGATATATATATATATATTATATATATATATATATATATATATATATATATATATATATATATATAAATATAAGTATATATATATATATATATATATATATATATATATATATATATATATATATATATATATATATATATATACATACACATACACATATATATATGCATGTGTGTTTGTGCGTGTGTGTTTTTTGTGTTTGTGTGTATTTGTGTGTGTGTGTGTGTGTGTGTGTGTGTGTGTGTGTGAGTGTGTGAGTGTGCGTGTGTATGTGTGTAGCATATTGTGTTTGAACGCATTTCTGCTTTCTTTGGCAGGTTGTGTCGGTGCGAATTTGGCCGTGGTTGTTCCAAATAGATTGTTTAATAGTTTCATTCAAAACGTATGCATGGTTTCAACTACTACATGCCTAAAATTGGAATATTGCACTTCTTATGCGTTGCTGTATGCAATATATTTAATTATCGATTTCTATGTTCCTTTGTGAATTGTACACATCTCACTGTCTTAAAAAAAATTCATGGTCTTTACTAGTTCAAATTTCCAGATAATACATTTCGGTAATTCATTTCAATACTTGTCATATTTACAACTGTTGCCATGAGATAGAAAGCAGCTTTCTTCTGCTAGAATGTGAAAGTAACACTGCCAGCGTGATGTTTCCATACTTTCATTTGAACAAATCATTATCTATTGTAAATATATGTAGGATCTGCTCCTTAGTTCAGTCTATCACAAAAACACACAAAAAAATTAGAAATACACTTTCCTATATAGATTGTCTTCATCGATTATAGCTTTCTCATGAGATTTTTTAATTTTTGTCTTTTTTTTTTGCGATGGCATACTTTGTCTGGTAGAAAATATTTTCTGACTGACTTCATTAGATTAGAAGCATCATACCAAGAGATGCATCACCGACATTCATTCAGTTTAGTTCGACAGAATCTATTTATAACTTCCGTTGCAAAAATCACTACAAAAACTAGTTATTAATCATGGAGATCTTTATTGGAAACACTAAAAATATACATTTTTGAAATAATAAATACTTGCTTGTAAAAGATTCATTATAGTTTTCCATTAACTTTTACCTTTTGCGCTCGACTGCTGATACAACTCTTTCCTCTTTATCTCTTTCTTGATATTTAACATTTCGATTCCCCGCTGTTTTTCTGTCCATTTCTTCATATGTTAAGGTTTGTACGAAACAGTAAATTAAAGTGTGCTTGTTGTCACAAAGAGTGGAAAAAAATCTAGTGTTTCATACATTAGTCACTCGTCAGAGAAAATCAGTGTCAAGGCTGATAATAATGTTGCAACCTGTCCAGAAACGTTAGATGCTTCATCTTTCACAGTGTAACAATACATTGTAATTTATTTTTCTTTACAACCTTTGACTTTTGCTGACGCACACCACGACTGGTTTCCTCGGAATCTAGATTTTACCTAACTTAGTATATATATATATATATATATATATATATATATATATATATACATATATATTTTGACTTCGATTGCGTTAAATCAAGTTAGGTCGGATGTGGGAGCATGCGCCGATACAGCGCGTTGCTGCATTCACTATTTTTCATTATATCTCCGGGTCCTCCCAGGTGACCCGTTGAGCTGAGTCCCGGTCAGTCCTCCTCATCCACCGATATCATATCGATATGGTATGTGTCGTCCAGTACAAGTGGTCAAACCATCCAGATACTTTTATAAACCAATACATCAATTTTAACTCTGGTTTTGTTATTCATCTGATTACGGTTTACAAGCTGGAGCTGAGAATATTCCACAAAATAGGCAACCTCTACAAACTTTTTTATATTTCATCTTTAAAAATCAATTTCCGCTGCTGCCAAACTGATCGCACTGAAAGTAATATTTCAACAGAGAGCAACACGTTAAATGCGACAATACTTTCCGGTTTGTTCATTGATTTAAGATAAATTCTTGTAATTTTTTGGTGCTAAATTGCTCACGATGCAGTTTCACTGTAGCTAGATCAAATTCTCTTCACATATCACCCCTGAGTGAATCTAATGGAGAGTAACAAGTAACATATATTAAGTTTTCTTTTATAAACAAATATATTCTCACTTAAACAGACTTCAGATATAATTCTAAAAGATATAACTCTAAAGTAAATAGGAATATATAATACAATTATAATGCACAAATATATTTTACAGATATACTAAAACCAGCCACTGTAACATATCAACATAATCCATGATACTCACCCAAGTGAATTTACAAATATAAAAGGTAGCTAGAAAAACTTGAGCAAACTAACGATTTACAAATACAATAATTTACAAAATACAATTTTCCCAAGTTCATTTAATGTTCATTTAAGTTGTTTTCTCTTTCTCTCTCTCTCTCTCTCTCTCTCTCTCTCTCTCTCTCTCTCTCTCTCTCTCTCTCTCTCTCTCTCTCTCTCTCTCTCTCTCTCTCCCTATATATATATATATATATATATATATATATATATATATATATATATATATATATATATATACATATATATAGTTATGTGAAGAATGGAGAAACAAACACAAGACGAAACAAGTCAACTGGGCTAGTTAGCCATTGATTTAATTATGTGGAGTTTATATAATGAGTCATTTACGTACGTTTCAAAGTGCCAAATGATTTGGCAGATCTCTTCAGAATGTTGAGGAGTATGTTAGAGTTCATGGTGTGAGAGATGCAGGAGAAACAATTAATGGATATATTAATGCATATGGTGGTATAAGAATAGCATTAGGTAAAGTTAGTCTTACATTTTAGTTGAAGTTGTGTTAGTCTTCCTGGAAGGGGAGGTAGTGTGTGTGATATTTAAGCTGGTAGTTCCTAAAATGTAAGATTAACTTTACCTAATTCTTTTCTTATACCACCATATGCATTAATATATCCACTAATTGTTTCTCCTGCATATCTCACACCATAAACTCTAACATACTCCTCAACATTCTGAATAGATCTGCCAAACCATTTGGCACATTGAAACGTACGTAAATGACTCATTATATAATCTCCACATAATTAAATCAATGGCTAACTAGCCCAGTTGACTTGCTTCTTCTTTTGTTTGTTTCTCCATTCTCCACATAACTATAATTATAAACTGCGGTTTAAACAATAAATTACCTGCCTCTGGATACCTTCTAACGAAGACGGTACCCACACAAGTAATTCCCAGAAGTGCCTTCGGATTTAGATATCCCCTGGCTGCTTGGATACTTCAGATTACCCCTGAAATATTGAAGCAATCCTATCATTTACATATACATATATATATATATATATATATATATATATATAATCATAAATATATAGGGATTGACAGTAACCTGCTTCTCCAACATACTGAGAATTCAGAAATAGCAGTCAAAGAACTACTGATTTCAAAACTACAAATTATTACTCTAGATTGATAGCGATATTTTTGATACACACAGAACAAAAAACAGTAGAGAAGAGTAAAAAAACCCACCTGCCTTTAGTTAATTTAGTACGATCGTTTCACAGTTAAGAGTAAAGAATACTCTATTCTGATCTTCAGCTAAATATTCTAATAAATTTGTTAATGTCTAAATAACTCACGTTAATTTTGACCATGCGACATCAATACCACGTGAGGAAGACGTTAAGAAATTTATCGGCCAGTGAGTTCAAAATCCCTCGCCCTAATGAATTCAATTCAGTGTTCATCATAAATAGTCCCGCATATACATATATATATATATATACATATATATATATATACATATATATATATATAGGAGTGGGTTTGTGGTGGTAAGTAACTTGGTTCCGGGTTCAGTCTCAATGCGTGGCCCCTTGGGCAAGTGTCTTCTACTATAGCCTCGAGCCGACCAAAGCCTTGTGAATTTAGTAGACGGAAACTGAAAGCAACTGGTGGTATACGTGTACGTGTGTGTGTGTGTGTGTGTGTGTGTATGTGTGTGTGTGTGTGTGTGTGTGTACGTGTGTGTGTGTGTGTGTGTGTGTGTGTGTGTGTTATGAATCGATAGGCTTGTACCACTAGCTCATGCGGTAACGTAATCCAAGTTAAAGCAGTGGTAACTGGGCAGAGTATAACGCTCGTGCTAACTTACTAACGGAGTAAGAAGCAGAATTATAACATGATATTTGTAATGGTTTTCCTCCATGTTTCAGTTTATTTCCCATTTTGATAATAACTGTTAGACAAGTCACAAAAGCCAGATAAAACAATATATTTCAACATTGCTCTCTGCACCAATTTCAATTAGTCTATGTTTTTGTACAGATCATTTATACATCTCAGATTTGATGTATAATGCTCATAGTATCTAAATTATTGATCTTCGTCCAGTAGTTTGTTTTCCCAGAAAGTATATATTTCTTTAAAACGTACTGATGTTTTTTTATGTGGTATGTTATCAATAACTGTACAATTTCCATTCTCGATCAATTCGTATTCCCACATTGATAAATGGTTGTCTATCTAAGTGCATAAAATTCATATCAAACAAGTTAACTATCAATACCATATTATGTTTTCAGAAATATGTCCCTGGAGAATATTATCTCTCTTCTTTAATTACTTACCGTCACTACTGAAATCTTCCAACTTATCTGGTACACTGTAACTTATTCAAAAATACATTTGCCAGACTTTATATCATAGCTTCATTTCAACTTAGACATTGATCGATGAGTATAAAATTTAAACTTATTCACATATTATGTTTTATCGATATTTTGGGTGACAGAAAACTGAGATAATTTCGTTCATAGTGCTGAAAAGGGTCGACATAAAATAGAAATGAATAATTAATTTTAAAGATAACATATAATATCGTATGCCCTATAAATATGTTAAGTTAGGCATAAACTTACCTATATGTACATGTACTTTCAGTCTTGAAATACACACACACACACACATACACATATATACAGGTGTTTAAGAAAGATCTTAAACATAACTATTCTCAGTTTTCCAAGCTTAATAACTATATATTTGATAGTATATCGATGTTTGCTACACATGATAACGAATTATGAAAATGAGATTTATTTCCAAATAGTAAAATTATAAGAATCGAGTGTTCTGAATAGAACGTATTAAAAATATATAAGATTAACATTAAAATATTGGTTATGTTTTATATTTAAGTAGATAATTTTCATTTACTACATAGGTAGTTATGTATTACAGATGAAGAAAAAATTGGATTTGAAGATGTTCATAACTTACCCCCAAAGCGGTTGAACTTAAGGGAGATAATAAACCTTAAAGTCAAAATATAAACTAGATAATGTAAAGAAAAGAAACTTGACATTAGCACAGCAGAAACAAAATCAATACTTTACAAAACATCTCACATTTTTAACAAGAGAGAGAGAGGTATATTCAGGACTTAAAAGAGAAGTAGAAATGCTTCTTAATGAATTAAGTGATGAAACGAAAACGATTTTTTTTTATTTGGGACATGATAATGAGAGGTTGGCGTTACCATTAGTATACTATTAATCAAATAATTGACTAAATAGAAATAACAGTAATTTCAACATAAGCAACATTCACAAAATATGAAGGGGGCGTTTAGTCGATCGAATCGATCCGACCACGACCCACACCAACATCAATATAAAAATTTAAATAAAACAATAAGAAAAATGATAACCAATAAATAAAAGATTATCAGATAAGTTTATTTTATTATGGAAATGAAATGTTGCCGTTGTTAACAAGTAACATGTAAAGTGTAGAGCCGATGATTACATTACTCTATAGTTATTGAGTGAATTGTATCTGACCAAATCAAGGAAAGGCAAAAGTTTGCAACTAATATTCTACTACCGAAAGCACCCTCTTTTGTTCATAGAAACCTGCCCTTAATGAGCCCACCCAGCTAATTCTTATCAGGTCACTTAAATAGTAACCTCTTAATGTTCTTTCACTTCAGTCCTTTCTTTACATATTCGATTGTAATCATATATCAGGTAATCGTTATATGAAGCAATATAACGGTAAAAGAGGAAAAAAAGCTCGAGAACAGAGGCTGCAGGGGTGCATCCTCTGAAATGGTGGGAAGAACTAAAAATGCTTTGAACATCATGGGCTGAGCCTCGGTTTGCACCCCCTAAATAAATGTCGTTCCTGCATTTATGAAAATGAGCGACTTAATTTTACTCGTATGTTGCTGAGGGGCGCAGCATTTGTAAGGCACACTTGAGAGATAAAAATCTCACACACATGAATTGTTGGATTGTTGTGATACTGAGATGTTATGGCTGATTAAAAGCTCTGCAACAA
>NC_142931.1:55500795-55530795 GCF_046866305.1 Octopus bimaculoides | reverse complement strand
CAAGTGACATAAAACTCAAAACGCTGGTATAACGGATAAATACATTTATTACCTTAAATTATCGATAGTCAACTCAGTGTTGCTTTGTGGGCTGCCCTGCTCCCGACAGCAAGTTAGGGAATATAATTGGCAGATTAACGTCGACTAGGTGATGAATGTCTTTGAATATTCAATTATTGCGTTGAACATTCAAGTAAGAGAAAGCCATTGCTAAAGTCTGCAAATGAATGGTTTATGCCTATGTTTAATTCTCTTCAAATCTGCAGTCAATAAATTTACGTAAAATTATTAAAAGAAGGTTGTATTTGGGGGTAGGACCTTTGTAGTACTTTAAGCAAAAGGCTTTATTTGATATTGTCAAAACGAGATTAAACTTTCGTGATGGGTAGTTATTCTAGTTCAGATGTCAAATTTTTACAGAACTAAAGTTTAGCTAGGGCTGTAAATTACCTTTGTTTACATATAATGAAAAAATAATACTACTTACCTACCTACGTACCTATCTTCCTACCTTTCTCTATCACTTTTCCCCCTCTTGTTCTTCCTCTGTTACTACTACGTATCTCTCTTTACCCCTCTCGTTCTTCCTTCTGTTACTACTATATTTCTCTCTTTTCCCCCTCGTTCTTCCTTCTGTTACTACTATATTTCCCTCTTCCTCTCTTTCTCTCGTTGCTCACCTATTCTTCTACTTCCTCTCCTTGTTTCTCCCTCTACTACTCTCTCTCTTCCTAACCCCTCCCTGGTCACATGCTTCCGGTCACTAATCCTTTTCTTCCTTGGCTATCGCCGAGCAAACACCCGAACTTACTTCGTCCCGTCTTTTTCAGTTCGTGCCTCACAGCGTTCATATACACATAATTTTCCACGTCTGGCCGCATATCCATTTCCGTTTGTTTTCCTGTCTTGTTTTTTGTCCGCCACGACATTCCTCCATGGCACAGGTTTAATTTGTGTAGACAAATTTAATTTGCGGTCCATGGGAAGAGCCATTTTAACGATGGGTCCTGCCCAACTCTTCGAAACGCCGGTGTTAAAATGGGGGTATTTAATGAAGGAAAATGTTCTCTATGTGGCTTGTGTGTTTTCTGTACTCTGGTTATTATTATTTTCTTGTCTACGTTTTGTTTGCAATGTCCTGTACCCAGATATGCACCTATATATACAGGTAGACGTAGGTATGCACATACCTGTACGTATATATGCATATACTCATTTATTATTTGTTTTATATATATATATATATATATATATATATATATATATATATATATATATATATATATATAATTATGTGTATTTCTTCTATCTTAATGAATAAAAATTCTTCTGATAGAATAAATGGGTTAATAGAAACCAATGTAGCAAAGAACACAAAATAACTGTGGTTTAGTTCCTGTATTTAAGGCAGGAACTCCTTGAAATTTTGGTTATTTGAGTATATTTAAGAATTTAAGGATTGGAGAAAACGCATGTTATAATTGCATACTTTATTCCTACATATGTTTCAAAGGATTACAACCTGTGTGATCCATAGGGATCTTTGATAATCGGTCATAATGTCTTACGTTTACGATGATTCCCATGCTTTCCCTGATGAGAAGGTTACAATTTTAATATCAAAGATCCCTATGGATCACACAGGTTGTAATCCTTTGAAACATATGTAGGAATAAAGTATGCAATTATAACACGCGTTTTCTCCAATCCTTAAATTCTTAAATATATATATATATATATATATATATATATATATATATATATATATATACACATATGCACACACACGCACACATATATTACACGCACACATAATATATATGTGTCTGTATGCGTGTATGCATGTATGAATATATTGTGTGTGTGTGTGTGTGTGCGAGTTGCGTGTGTGTACTCTCACACACATATTTATCATATCATGTCGTGACTGTTTCTGTGAACATGTTCACAAAAAAATTATTTCATAATATCTGTAACAAATTGAATTTCATACACAATGAACATGGTAGCTATTCGGCTGGCCTCCCTGCGTAGTTATTTTCAATTGAAAAACCGCTGCGAAATAGAAACTTTTGCGTGGTAAGAAGCTGTCTAACCGATACTACATTATCAGCTGCTCGTATTATTAATACAAGATATCTTTGATTCTTTTTTTTAGATGCCCTGTCGCTTATATTTGCTTTCCATTAACCCCACTTTTCTTTTACTCTTTCTCTAATAATCCTGTATCTGTTTTCTTTATCGCTATGGGCATTAGCTATTTTTAAAATACAGATAGTTTTTATAGTTTTATTTTTCTCTCACTTTATTCGATATTTCGTAATGGTTTGTTTCAATTGTTACTCTCCATATCAAAATTAATGTAATAAATTTTGGGTTTAATATGACTTAAATTACAGATGGCTAGAAACATAAACCCAACAACTAATATTACGAAATAAAATCATGTGTCGTGCATGGTAAATATAACGTAACTATAAAGTCAAATAAATATTGGCACTCTTCATACTATACTCTCTTAATATAAAATATCTCGTTATCAAGATCATTCTCAGCATATACGCAATTTTTAATTTTATCGACAAGAAGATTTTTACTACTCAAAACTTGTTCAGTATAACATGATATGCTTCGGTAGAATTGCACTATTTGTCTTGAAATATATAAGCAGTAAAGTGACCAAAACTAATTTGTTTAACCATTAGGTCTAATTTCTGAAGACACTGTAAATATATCTATTCATCATACACACTATATTGGTACTCGACTCTTTAATGCCAGGCCTTTAGTTTTGTACTGTTATAAGTTATGACAGAAAAATAGTGTTCGATAGACTAGAAAACAAACTTAATTAGCCGTGAAGACCACAATATTTATTAGCTTAGTTTTTAATGAAACTACCGAAAAAATACCCGTAGTCTAAGTAAGAATTTCAATTCCGCTGCGTGATTGGTACACATAGATGTGACTGTTTGCATGTTTATTATTAATTAGTTACTGCTCAATCAAATAAATACATACCATTTTCTTATGGAAATTGTAAATGGATTTCGAGTCTGAGACAGGCCAAGCGATACATGCATACATACATACATACATACTTACATACACACACATACATACATACATACATACATACATACATACATACATACACACATACGTACATACATACATACATACATACATACATACATACATACATACATACATACATACATACATATATACATGCATACATACGCATTCTATTTGCGCAACAATGTTTCTTCCCCAATTTCTTCCTGATGGTGTCACTGGCTTTCATGTGCACCCCAAGTGAACACTCCAATGAATCCCCCTCACATAACAACTCACCATCTTGCACTTCTTCCACTGCTTTTAATCAGATCATCTCACGTACTTCTGTCACCCATCCTGAACATCTTTAAATGCTGCTGCAATTCTTCGCAGCCTTTTCATTCATAGCTCCAGCTTCTCTCATTATGTTCCCCTTCATTTTACTTTCTTTCTGATGGGTAATTAAATTCTGAGATGTCAAGAGGCTCCATTCGTTATTCTCCTTGTAGACAGAAGTATATAGTAATTTCCACTATATATTTCATAGTTTAGCTTGTAATGAATAGCCTGTACACTATGTTGTATATAAATCTGTTCCCTATATTTTTCTGTGTACGAAGAGAATAACAAAGTATAGTTACGTTTCATTACGTTTCCACAGTGACGATTAACATCTCAACTCAATCTTAATGAGACTTATAGCATTTCTGTTGTTCATTAAAGTGACATATTGTTACAGAGTCATATTTAGTATTGGTTTTTATTTGAAAGCGAAATTTTCTGCAAGAAAAGTATTATTTGAATTGACCAGCATTTTCTCTCTTTTTTTGTTTAAAATCTTTTAACTTATAATTATATACCACTTCACTCGAATTATGAAATATTGCCAGGATAAAAAATGAATTAATTTTACAAGGATTAAAAAATCCTCAATCGAAGTCTCGGAAAATTTCCATCTTAACCTTAGTTTCTTTCCTATTGCGGGGAAAGCGAAGCAATGTAGATTTCTTTTGGGGTGGGGTGTATCCCTAAAGTGCGACCCGGCCAACAGAAACACGTGGCTTACACGTTTAGATTTGGTCTTTGCCGGCGATTTGAATACATCACAAATATCATAGTGCATCAATTAGATACCCTGAGATTGACAACTTTGTATTCACCATAATAATAATTCATTCATTTCATACCAGTAAAACGAAAGGAAAAAGCAATACCAGAAGAAGTATGCAAGGAAAATACCTTCTTTTTGCACAGGAAATAACTGATAACCCTTTCTATTAAAGGCACAAGGCTTGAATTTGCGCAATGGGCTTTTTTGATTACATCGACCCCAGTGGCGCTAAGTATTTCATCCGGCGTATTAACTATTCTGGCATTTCGCTGTCTTGATGAATAATTAATAATGCAAAGAAGTACACGTTTCATATTTCCTGTCTATTTTATAATGTATCATTTCTGCATCCCAATAATTTTATTAAATTAAAACCGAAACATTTTAACTTCATAAATTTACTGCACATTTTATCAGTTGAGTATATTAAAAAACATAATTTACTAGATCATGTCTACCCTTTCACACTGAAGTAATGGAATTTTATATAAATAATTGCCTACCACGTTGCATCACTGTGAGATGACATCGCAAAATAGATTTCAGTGGCAGGTGGATCTGGATAATTATACATGTATGTTTATGTATATATATATATATATATATATATATATATATATATATATATATATATATATATATATATGTATATATATATATATATATATATATATATATATATATATATATAATTGCCAACCATGTGTGGCGTCCTATACGGGACAGTGCTACTGAAGTTTATAGCCTCAGGAAGACATCTCTCCCAGGTGGCTAATGACACACATTTTGTGTCCGATTAGTATTTGCGAAGGGAGGTCATCACTCCCATCCCTAGCCTTATGTGATACACAAACTCGAGTTTCTGGGTGGTTACCCGTCCTCAGCGTGTGTTAATCACCAGCTTGTGATGAAAACTCACCCCTCTCACAAAATACTATATGCTTTTTCCAGTGACGAACCGTCGCTGACCTCGAAAAAGGAGAAATTAGCTACATTAAATCTCTGAGCGAGATGTAAACCGTAGCAATACGGAATCGTAACATATAAATTGCCAACCAAGTGTGGTGTCCTACACGGGACAGTGCTACCGACGTTTATAGCCCCAGGAAGACATCTCATCCAGCTGGCTAACGATACACATTCTATGGACGCCACACTTTGTTGGCAATTGTATGTTACGATTCCGTATTGCTACTGTTTACATCTCGCTCAGAGATTCAATATAGCTTATTTCTCCTTTTTCGAGATAAGCGACAGTTAATCACTGGAAAAAGCATATAGTATTTTGCGAGTGGGGTGAGTTTTCATCACTAGTTGGTGATTAACACACACTGAGGATGAGTAACCACCCAGAAACTAGAGACCGTGTATATCACGTAAAGTGGGGGATGGGAGTTTTGACATCCCCTCGCAAATACTAATTGGACACAGAATGTGTGCTGTTAGCCAGCTGGAAGAGATATCTCCCCGAGGCTAAACGCGTCAGTAGCACTGTCCCGTATAGGACACTTGGTTGGCAATTATTTGATACGATTCCGTATTGATGCTGCTTACATCTCACTCAGAGATTTAATATAGCGTGTATATATATATATATATATATATATATATATATATATATATATATATACATGTATGTATGTATGTATGTATATATGTATATATATGTGCGTGTGTGTGTGTATGTATGTATTTATGTATGTATGTATGTATGAATGTATGTATGTAAGAAATAAGCATGTTGAATTGGAGTGCAATTCTTTTACGAAATATATACGTATAAACATGTATGTACGCACATGTATCTATACACACATAGAAATACATATCACAGACAAATACGAGTAAACCAAATAACGTACCAGATATTTTTTTAGATTCACCATAATTATCTTCGCCTATAGAGGATGTGTCATATTTATCAAATGAAAATCAAATCCAGCTCTCTATGAGGAAGGGAGATAATCTCAAGAAACTCGAATTATCTGATGTTGACATGCTTTTTCGCAGAATGTCAGGTTTATTGTTTGAAGTTAACTTAGATTTCTTGATTTTTAAGATTGTCGCAAATTCGTATACTGAGCTTATTTTAATTGTCATATAGTTGCTGTTGTTGGCACTCCGTCGCTTACGACGTCGAGAGTTCCAGTTGATCCGATCCACGGAACAGCCTGCTCGTGAAATTAACGTGCAAATGGCTGAGCATTCCACAGACACGTGTACCCTTAACGTAGTTCTCGGGGATATTCAGCGTGACACAGTGTAACAAGGCTGACCCTTTGAATTACAGGCACAACAGAAACAGGAAGTAAGAGTGAGAGAAAGTTGTGGTGAAAGAGTACAGCAGGGTTCGCCACCATCCCCTGCTGGAGCCTCGTGGAGCTTTAGGTGTTTTCGCTCAAGAAACACTCACAGCGCCCGGTCTGGGAATCGAAACCGCGATCCTACGACCGCGAGTCCGCTGCCCTAACCACTGGACCATTGCGCCTCCACTGTCATATAGTAATTATGTCATATCCAGTAGAGTCAGAGATAATTTTAATAAACCAAGAACTTATGTCATATGGTCTTTGATATACCTGCATTTGCCTATGTTCTTTAAATACACGCCACAGTCCAACCTAGTTATCTTTTCGCACATTTTTGTTTAATTTTTACATCTGTATGTATGTATGTATATATATATATATATATATATATATATATATATATATATATAAAAATATATATACACATCCAATATATATATAAAAATATATATACACATCCAATATATATAATTACATATATATATACAAGCACACACACACACACACACATACATATATATATACTTACATTTATACATGCATATATGTGTGTGTATGTAGCTTATAAATTATAAAAGGTTACTAATTAAATACCGATACGATGATAATTACAAGTTACATTAATATGGAAGACGTATGATCATCATACTAGCACCGCTGCCTTCTGCAATATTAGTTATAGCTCTTTATGTTTAATTAAGTATCCATAATAATTGTTAATGTCCTTCCTTCTTCGAAATAAGCAACTTTTGAGTTAATTACTAATACCATAAACACTAGGACTATAATTATTGCGATTCGGTTTCTTGATATACTTTGCCATCATTTCAATACGATCATCATTAACGCTTTCTAGTAAAAACCCTTTGCATACAGTAAAAGTGAATGCAAACGGTTATCATAAACAGGATGACGTGACGTTCTTGTAAAGCAGTCTTATATTTATCTGCTATATTTATTTGAGGTAGTAATTGAATTTCTTTTCCCTAGTTAGAAGCAGCAGGCACTTAATTGTTTCAATTTTCCCCGAGTCTCAAGCTCATGTAGTTTGATGCTATAAACGAAGTTAATTGATTTACAGTCTCAATTTTGTCCCTGTATTCGTCATTAAGTTTTAAGTAAAGATAAATCATGTGTGGATTGATGAAACTGAATTTCTTTCCTCTTAGCAGAAACTATTATTTTAATTACTTATGAAAAGAAGATTCAGCACAAATAGATTCTTAATATATTAATTCTTAGCTTACGATTATTATATACGCACTTTAGATAGATAGATAAATAGATAGATAGATAGATAGATAGATAGATAGATAGATAGATAGATAGATAGATAGACAGACAGACAGACAGACAGACAGACAGACAGACAGACAGACAGACAGACAGATAGATAGATAGATAGATAGATAGATAGATAGATAGATAGATAGATAGATAGATAGATAGATAGGCGTTACTCACCATTCTCGTGTTTGACCAAAAGGCTGTATTTATTCTGCTTTCGTCTATCGTTTCATATTACATTTGTTTACTTTCGTACATCCACCCTGTATTGTCTTGTTTGCTTGAGCCCTAATTCTACGCAAATTTTGCGGGTGCCGCCGATATACGAAGTTCTCAGTCTTATCGTTAAAGGCACGAAACTGAGTATTAGCAATTTTGATCGATAACTGATGAAGAATTAGGGTCCTTCTGTGTTTGTCCTACGTGTGCGTTTTGTAGTATTTAATGAACTTTTCATTTATATATATATATATATATATATATATATATATATATATATATATATATATATATATATATATATATATATATATATATATATATATATATATATGTATGTATATATATAAATTTAAGGAATGGAGTGAACGCATGTTATAACTGCATACTTTATTCCGACATATGTTTCGAAGAATTACAATTTATGCGATCCATAGGAATCGTCGATGTTAAAAATGTAAACTTCTCCTCAGGGAAATGTATGGGGATCATCTTAAACGTAAGACATTATGACCGAGTATGAGAACTATAGTTGGATAAGGTTATAACGTAATTCATTTGAAAAAACCGTTAGAGATGTGGACGCTACCAGATAGTACTTAGGACAAGAAAGGAAGGAAGAGAAGAAAGAAAAAGGGAGAGAGAGAGAGTGGGAAGGAAAATTCAGAGTGTAGATTTTGGAGTAGATGGGATGATATAAATACAATAAAAAATTTTTTTTGGAAAGGAATGTTATGTAATAAAAAGGCATTATAAATGGGGTTAATACTGTGTTTCTATGAAAATATTGAGATGAATGTATATAAACACTTATACTTATGTGTATGCGCATATATATACACAAACAGACCTACATTCCCTCCAATAATTTCAAATATGCATATTTATATACACACCCACGTCAAAACTCACACTCACATATACATACGAACACACACACATATGCATATATATATATATATACATATACATATATCAATACATACACATACTCATATACATATGTATACATATATACATACATATATATATATATGTATATATGTATATATGAGTATGTGTATGTATTGATATATGGATATGTATATGTATATGTGTGTGTGTTCGTATGTATATGTGAGTGTGAGTTTTGACGTGGGTGTGTATATAAATATGCATATTTGAACTTATTGGAGGAAATGTAGGTCTGTTAGTGTATATATATGCGCATACACATAAGTATAAGTGTTTATATACATTCATCTCAATATTTTCATAGAAACACAGTACTAACCCCATTTATAATGCCTTTTTATTACATAACATTCCTTTCCCAAAAAAAATTTTTATTGTATTTATACCATCCCTGAATTTTCTACACTCTGAATTTTCCTTCCCTTTCTCTCTCCCATTTTTTTTCTCTTCCTTTTTGGATAGACTTGTGACTGGTGACGAAAAAGGGACCTTCTATCGAAATGTTAAACGTCGTAAACAGTGGCTTGGTAAAAGGAAAAGAAGCTCAACCACAACCGAGAAGGGAACTTCATGGGAAAAAGGTTCTTCTCTCTATCTGGTGGGATTGCAAAGGAGTAAATCACTTTGAATTGTTACCACCTAATATAACAATCAATTCTTAAGTCTACTGTCAGCAATTAGAGCGTTTGAAGAAAAAGAGACCCGCTTTACTGAATCGAAAAGGAGTGATGTTTTATTAGAACAATGCGCAACCCCACACTGCAAAGATCACATCACAGAAGATCGAAGAGCTTGGTTGGGACAAAATTCTTCATCCACCTTATTCTCTCGTCCTTGCTTTTTCAAACTACCATTTGTTTCGTAGTTTACATAATCATTTGGGGGACATAACGTTCGCAAGCCAGGAGGAGGTCGAAACTGGCATTTCAGAGTTCTTGGTTTGAAACCAAAAGAGTTTTACATTTATGGAATTAAAAAGCTTGTAAATAGATGGAAGGAAGTCATAGATAATCAAGGAAAGTACATTGATGATTAAATTTTAATTAAATATAGCATTTGATCACTTGCTTTCTTTATTCAAAATTCGAACAGAACTTATGGGATGATCTGATATAATACGAAAGGTTACTGTTACAAGTGTAGTCAAAAACTATACGCACAACACACTAGATATAATGATCTGAGAGAGATTAAGGATGTATGCACAGTGGTAGAAACAGTTCTCCAGAGGCCTTAAACTTTTGAAAGCTAAATGAAGACGAAAATCATCTATGACGAAATTTCAGAAATAATTTTAATTTTACTGTTGCGTTCTTGGGACAATTGCTATATAATAAGCGGATCCAGCAATACTGTTGAATATCTGGGTATCGCAAAATCAGGAAGGGTACCTCTGATAAGCGATTATAACTAAAAGACACCTATTGAACTGCGTAATTACATAAAACATGCAAGAAATTTAGCTTGCAGTTTGTATATAATCATACAAGCATCATATGTTCATATGCACTAACCGAAACATACAGATCTACAAGCAATGACATGCATAAGGATACGCACTTGTAAAGATGTATTCACGTACGCAAAAATACATGAATACATGCAGACATGTATGCCTTTATGTCTACATGCTTGCATACATGCTTGCATACATACATACGTACATACATACATACATACATACATACATACATACATACATACATACATACACACATACATACATGCATGCATAGATGTGTGTTTTATAGGTGATTTCTTTGATGTTAACGGTTGCAATTTTGATCGGATTCTGCCGAAAATATTTTTACCTAATCGATATTTCCTGCTCAGACTATTTTCGTGATAGACTTTAACGAATTGGAGAAATGTTAACTGAATGTTCCTTTCTGTTTCTTTTTTCTTTAGGAACAGAGTTTGTGAAAATATAATACTCTTATTGTCTATTTTCCTAAAATCATTATGCATTATTATTTACTACTGTTAAACCATAATAAAAGCTACTGTGACAATATTTTTGTTGCTGTCACAATTTTTTTATTAACGCTGTGAAATAATAATTATGGTTTCAAATTACAAGGTGGTATCAAGAAGTTCCAGGACAATTTGTTCTTAATAAAAAATAATTTTGCTTAAGTTTTAACATTATTTCCTTCGAAATAGTCACCTTTGCGCAACAATACACCGATACCAGCATTCCTGCTAGTTTGGGAATCCGGCCTAGAAGTCATTTTCCGTGAGTCGAGGACCTTCTGTAATTCGTTATGGATCTCGACAACGGTGTTAAAACGGCAGCCTTTGAGCTGTGTTTTCATCTTGGGGAAGAGATGAAAGTCAGCAGGTGCTAAATCTGGCGAAAAGGGCGTGCGCGGAAGCGATACCATGTTGTTTTAGGCAACCCCGTTGTCGGGGTGCATTGTCGTCGTGAATTATCCAATACTTCGAGCTCCACAGATCCTGTCGCTTTCGCCGAATGTCATCCCTCAAACGCTTTAAAATGTCACAGTAGAACTCTCGATTGAGGGTCTATACCTGGGGGACGAATTCTTGATGCACAATACCGTAGATGTTGAAAGAATTTATGAACATGCTGTTGAGTGAGCTGCGGCTCTGTCGTGCCTTCTTCGGCCGTGGAGGTGAAAGGCACTTCCATTGTGACGAATGCTGCTTCGTCTCAGGATCATACTCAATGTCTCTGTAGCAAACTTAACAAGTTTAACGCAAAATTCCACGTTGAGTCTTTGTTCCAGCTTCCTGTCCATGACAAAATCGCAGACTACAGCATACACCTGATCACAAAAATACAAAGTTCACAACTTGTGAAGTAAACACAGCAATGTTGCTCGACACACTGCCTCATGAAGGTCACTGCTAGCTCTGGGTGCACACAAAACTCTGAGCTGCTATTTGTCGGTGCGCTACAGAACAAGTCCGAGGGATTTTTGATATCACCTCGTAGTTATTGTGAAAAGAAAGAGAAAGTCGAAGTCTTTCTGAAGGTACCTATTTACTTGACTGTTTACAGAGAGTGCATTCTGATTTCAGATATTTTTCCCTTGAAATTAAACACCATTTTTGAGAGGTATTCTATTCATCAATGGATCAATGAATAAAGCGTTGGGTTAACTTCACTGGCCATAGGATTTATAATCATAATGCAATAAAAACATTATCAATGGTACATACACAACGTATTGAATTTGTTACTCGTCGTATTTGCTGTGGAATAGCGTTTCGGGAGACTCCTTAATATCTTTGGGTGTTAAAACATCAGAAAGTCAGAGACCAAGCTACACAACTCGTCTTCGACCGGTCCCATGAACGGTGGATACCGATATTTCGCCATTATTGTAACTTATCAACACCACGCACTTAGATAGATCAGAGGACAATCTGAATCCTCCGATTGCTGACGAAAAGAAACAGTGTAAATTGTAGTTTATGTGCCACGGCGATGCTCATGTGGAAGTAAATTAAATTACCAATTAAAATCAACAATAGTAATGTACACATTTCATATCTCACATACATAATGTATGTGTTTAATTTATTCGCCGAATTTTCCTCGGATAGCATTTCGAGAGAATCCCTAATAACGCTGGGTGTTAAAACACATGAAAGTCAGAAACCCAATGCTATTAGGAAGTCTCTTTAAATGCTATTCTGCAGCAAATTCGGCGATCGATAATGTTTCCATAACTAGAACTGTGTTCAATAAGGCAATATATTCAGCAACCTAGCCTGTCTGGCTGGCTTCATGCCCTTGTTTGATGAGGCCTGGGTCGTTCCAAGTTAGTGGTCTCAGAGGTGTCATCATGCGTTGGACCGACCAGGTTCAGCAGTGCTCTCCAACGCTGGCAATCCAGTGCCAGCCCTTCTGAATCCTCGAAAGTGACGTCATGCCTCTGGAGATCTTCAATCACGTCCAGCCATCTGGTGCGGGGCCTGCTACGAGGCCTCTTCTGGCCCGCATCTATTAACTCGGCATTATATTGATACTAGTTTTGGTTTAACGCTTTTATATATCATTTACTTTTTCATATGAAAATGCACCTCTTTAATTATATGTCGTTATAACCCAAACAGTTCTCAGAGATATTTCTTTCGATTTTATTGAATATTTATACTTAATATTGGTAGTATTCCGAGTTATGAGTTTATTTCCGATATTCCCGTCCCTTTATGTTTCCTAATATAACATTCATCGAAGACTTTAATGCAGTGAAACTTTTAGTATAGTATTAATATCTAGTAGCTAGTTTATAGATTAATTACTACGGTTTAGTTTAATATTTTCTCGCTACAAATACAACTGCACTAGAAGCACAGATTTCAAATCAGAATTTCAGCATCGCAATAAGTGATCATCTAAGTGGTTGTTTTACATGAGGTCATACTGTGCTTTTAGTTCAAAATTCCTTCAACATCAAAGTAATACGAGATCGATGCAGATTATCTGGCATCAAGATATTTCATTCATAATTTAGAAAAGGCTAGGTTGAACAAAATGTTAATTGCCTAGTCGATGAATAGATTTTCGTACTTTCTAACCGGAGAGTTTGTCGATATTAGCGCAGTGCATAAATATTTCCTTTTGTTCAGTTAATATTTGTTCACCCTCTACAAACTCCTTATTGAGCAGCACATTATTTTGCTGAGATTGCTAGATAAAACCATAATAAGAAACAAGTACATCGACGTTTTTCTTTCATACACGTAAAATATGGTGTTATGCAATGTAAAAATAGCATGCATGGCATTTTATAGAGCACAAAATACAATGATACATGTTCAGTGTAAGTCTTCCAAATATTATATCTCGGTCATAAAGGTTTTCTTTTCCGAAAACTAAACATGATTATTTCACAATATCCAGTTTGCAAATTACAAACTGTCAAGAAATATAAATTGCTCCTTTTATCATCCGCAAAAAGATACCGATCCAGGAATGAATGAACTCGCTAATAATAGTAATTAATAGAGTAGCCGGCATTTTTATAGCGTATAATTTATCATATAAACAACATTTACACAAAAAAATAAAACAGACATAAAACGCTATTAGGTTCCAGGTATACCCTCAAAGAAATGCCGCTGATCGAGTACAGTGGGTTCTTAGGTTATTGTTCACCGGTCTCGGTTTATACAACACTAATTTGCCCATAAACAAATATTAGATTGTGTTAGTAGGTACAAGGTGTGCAAATAATCTTCGCCACACCACTACTGCAACTAAACGCAGCAATATACTAGAGAATATACTAGAGATCTATGAGTGTAGAGATCTTTGAGTGCAGAAGGAGTAAATAATTTTCTCCTTCTACACTCATATTATACACACATACACGCACACTTATAATATTTATAAGTATATATATATATATGTGTGTGTGTATGTGTATGTGTGTATTTGTGTGTGTGTGTGTAAACTTGTGTATTCTTATCTAAAATGGAGAGTACTAACAGTTCTAAATGATACGCTTGAACAAGTGTGAAGATACTCACATGAAACCATTCATTGCCTTGTTACACCACAAATAAAGAATATTTTTCCACCAATGCAGTGTTGAGCACTCATTCTCACTGTTCGGTAAGAAACTTGCTTCCCAACCAAATGGTTCCGGGTTTAGTCCCACTGCGGGATACCTTGGCCAAGTGTCTTCTACTGTAGCCACGGGCCGACCAAAGCCTTGTGAGGGGATGTGATAGACGGAAACTGAACGAAGCCCATCGTATA
This sequence comes from Octopus bimaculoides, assembly GCF_046866305.1. NCBI lineage: Eukaryota > Metazoa > Mollusca > Cephalopoda > Octopoda > Octopodidae > Octopus > Octopus bimaculoides. The sequence continues at coordinate 55,516,118 of NC_142931.1, read as the reverse complement.
TATATATATATATATATATATATATACATGTGTGTGTGTGTGTGTGTGTGTGTGTGTGTGTCTTTGTGTCTGTGTTTGTTCCTCCATCACTGCTTAACAACCAGTGTTGGTGTGTTCGTCTCCCCGTAACTTAGCAGTTTGGCTAAAAGTACCGATAGAATAAATACTAAGATTAAACTATATATCCTAGGGTTGATTTCTTTGACGAAAACTTTTCAGGGCGGTACTTTGGCATGGCCGCGGTCAAATGACTGAAACAATTGAAAAAAATAAAAGAATGTGTGTGTGTGTGTGTGTGTGTGTGTGTGTGTGTGTGTGTGTGTGTGTGTGTGTGTGTGTGTGTGTGTGTGTGTGTGTGAATGCCACTTCCAATGAAAATATCACCAGTATATTTTAACCACGATGCAGTTATTAATTCTGAATACGTTGTTCATGATGCTACTTTATTTTAACCGTTTTGTGATACACAATTATTCACGTTAATGAATATCTGTTAAAATGGAAACTTTTCTTTTCATTTTTGATGTTATTTCTATTATCTTCAACATTATTATCTGCAATATAATTAATATTGTTATTGGTGAGGATACTGTTATTTTTTTTACCATTGACATAACGTGCTGTTACAAACTTTGAATTATATTTAACTTTCTCCTTGACATCTGCCGTATTAGAATTCTCAACTCTGTTATTATTCTTCACACTGCAAACATTGATACAACCGTTCTACCTCTAGCATCATTGTCATGAATTTTCAGTCATTTCATTTTCTCATCATTCTTGGTATTACAATTTGTACTGTGCTGTTGTATTCCGTTGCTTTAATGGCGACTATTTCGACTGTTACTGTAGAAACTTTTGCTAATATTGTCTTTATAATCACTGCTTATACTTACAAAAAATTCACTATTATTTCAATCAATTACACATTCAATTAATTACACAAATCCTGTCTCATTTCATAAAATAACTTTAAATTCTTTAAAAAATTTCTATTATATGAACTGGATTAAGAATAATAAGAGCGAAACAACTATAATTGCAGAAATGTTTATGTTAGATATCTAGAGTTACCGATTTCATTTCATAGTTGTATTCCTGTTGTCTGAAGATTATTCATTTTAAACATAATTTGGTCAAGGAAAGAAAAACAAAGTATATGTTTTGTAAGATAACACTGAAAACTAATAATCTAATTTGGTGCAGTCCTGACTGTCGATAGATTACTCTAGGTTCTAAAGTAGCAGCATTACTGATGTGGAAGCATATCCTGAATGGAATACAAATATCAAATTTGACCGAAGCACAGTCCTAACGGCCATTTTTCCCCCAGATTTTCCAATTCTCAAATCAATACGATTTGAAGCGATTCTCCTACTTCAACTCGAAATTGACGATCTGTTGAGCGACTGCAACAACATAGATTATTCTCGCTAATATCATCGATGCCTCGTTGCAATTAGTAATTTAGGTCATTCAACAACGAACTATATTTTATCTATTTAAGTGGAAAACACTTTATGACAAAATTAATATTGTTTGGGTATTTGCGTGTATTAAGATTTGAGAAAAGTGAGCCGTAGATTTTGTGTGGGTATTCTAATAGATTAATTTTCCTTCGTGTGGAGCTGATCATTCAAACACCATCCAATCCTTAAACAACCTTAAAGAGATTTTTTTCCCCCTCACAATAGAATGTTATTCACTTTTGCAAGGCACTGCAAGTGAAAAAGTGTTCGTCTAAAAACAGATGACAGTTTAATAATCAGTAATTACATCAAAGTGAGAGATTAAGTGTCTTCCTTATCTAAGAACATTTCTTTGTCTTGTGCTCAAATCACATCGAAGCCAATTTTGCTTTACATTCATCTTGTCTCGAGAAAACAAGCACCAGTCATATAATGATGTTAACTGAAACTGTTAATCCCCTTCATAAATATGAATTGTTTTGTGCCAGTTAGAAAGCTGGAGATTACACGAGTAAATTAAAAAAGAGTAGATATTGATCAATTTGGAAACCAATTTCAACAATATCCTACAGACAGACAAACTCACAAAAAAGAAATTATACTAAGTAAAGAAAACATTTATGATTTCTTTTATATTCTTATCTTTTTTTACATACTATTTTGTCTATATCGTCATAAAGTTTTGAAAAAAGATTGCATTTTTGCTTTTGAAACTGCAAAGATTAAGTGTATATAAACAGTCTAAGACTTCAACGTGTATGTATATTATATGCATATAGGTCTGCTGAGAAAAATACCAGTAGTATATTAGTTTCCATGCAATCTATTTTACTCTGCCCCTCGAACAATGATTTCAAAGAGATAGCCATTGATGTAAAAGTCGCAATATATTTTAATATTTTTCTTTTTATTATACCCTCCGTGTTTCTAAGTAACGATGGTTCAATCCTATATTTGTTGTTAGGGGTCAGATAAAAAAAAGTCAGTTCATATTAAAGCCACATTTACACACTTCCTGCAATTTATAACAACAGTTATAATTGTTTTTGGAAGACATTTCGCAGAAATAAATTGCGAACAAATGTCTGACAAAAGCCGTTCGTTGCGGATTAATGCCCATTAATTCATTGATTTCTCTACAGTTATATAATTACCATTGTCTCTTAGACTTGAAAATGGTGATTAAATCACGATTAACTTCAAGAAAACAAGTTCTCATCTTGTCGATTCAAAAGCATTCGCATTATTTACAAACTTTACTGTTTAGAAATAGATCATATGTAATAAGCTGAAGTAAGCAATTTCAAACTAAATCATAACTATTTAACAGCACTATTGAGTATTTAACAATGTTTTCCAATTTTGCAGTTGCAATCTGTCGAATCGAATGAGTGTCAAGTTAAGAATACGACGTTGTTGGCTAGTGTTTTATTACCGGATTTTGCGATGTGCATAAAGTGATTGACTAATGTACACCATATGTAGTGTAAATGCTAAAGTGGCGAGAATGTTGAATTAATAACCAGATGTCTTTAGTTTGTAGCATGCAGTTTAAATCACATCCGACTCAAGACAAAATTTTAGAACTACACTCAAATTCTACGCTGTTTCCATGAAACGGTACGTTTCAATAAAACAGTCCTTAGTACGATGATGACTTATAATGAATTGTTATCAAATAAACGGCTTCAAACACATATCTATTTTTGAGTAAGGTCCAAGAAAAGGAATGATTCAAGTAGTAATGACTATTCGGTTTCTTGCAATAACTACGTATTTTGGATTTTAGCTAAATTTATTGTATACTATCTTTTTCCTATTAATGTTATTATGAGGTCCCCTTGTCGTAGTTAAAGTTCAAAAAATGTTCTTTTATTCCATATTTTTGTGTTCCACAAATAAAATACTGCATTTTTATTCTTGTCTGTTACATCAGGAACTTTAGGTTCGTAGAATCTTGATACAGTTTTTGACATGTAACGAATTACAATGCTTTCAAAGCGTACATTTGTGATATACATTTCTATTTTAAGAATATTGATGTAATTCTATTTACGTGAAAACTATCACCACACATATACGCACGCACTTGCGCGCGCCCATACATACATATCTATATAAATACATAGACATACTTGCTTATATACATTACAAATATAATGCCCACACAGTTCTGCTAAACATTTCAGGAATATGACTTTATCCTTCTAAAAACATGCACGTACTCATAAACTCGTATATATATATTATATATATTGCAGATATATATTGCAGATATGTATGTATGTATGTATGTATGTATGTATGTATGTATTATGTATGTATGCATGTATGTATGTATATATGTATGTATGTATATATATATGCATATATATATATGTGTGTGTGTATGTGTATGTATATATATATATGTATATATGTATATATATATATATATATATATATATATATATATATATATATATATATATATATATATATATATATATATATATATATATGTATATATATATGTATATATATATATATGTATGTATGTATATGTATATATATATGTATGTATGTATATGTATATGTATATATGTTCACATTTATATATTATTTGTATACTTATGTTTATTATTATATATTTATACATTTAAGTTTATTATATATATATGTGTGTGTGTGTGTGTGTGGGTCTGTATTTATGTGAGTTTATATGTATGATTGCGAGTGTTTTTACACGAAATAGTGTAAAATGAATATGAAAAAGTGCACTCAGGCTAACCGTTGAAAAGCAGATAATGAGATATTGGTTAAAAATGTTTTGTGATTCTTTGTTAAATAACTATACCAAGTGATTGAGATTACTAATTGTTTCGGTTAAAGACATAAGCCGATTGATTTATAATTGTTCACGTAAAGAGTTTCTTTCCTATTGTCTCAATACAATTGATCTAAATTTGATAACTCAAAGAGAAGTTTGCTATCATTTTACATTAACACACATTATATCGCTCATTCTCCATGTGTAAGAAACAGCTTGTTCCAAAGCCAGTCCCACCCTACACATCTGTCACTATTTGCTGTATCATCTGCAAATACCCAGAAGACACGTCCAAAATCAGAAAAATCACAGACGCCTAATCTAAAAGCAATCTAAGAAAATTATCCTTCCCACTTGTTCGGTCTAGACAAATACAAAAACAAACCCAAAGGAATGCAAATATATAAGTAACTTCAACAAAAAATAACTCTGCGCTGACAAGCATAAAGTAGTAGGAAAATGTGTGGACCTGTTATCGCGTTGTAATCATCTTTACATTGCTTTTCTTTGATATGGCCATATTCTGCTTGCATACAAGATTAAATCAGGTAATAGAGAAAACAAAGCATCAAACTGCCAAAATGCCTCTGCTATACTACACCCCATAAAACAAATTACTGCATACGTTACTTGGTCCTCAACTAAGCGAAGCTACAATTTATGTGTAACATTGCAACTATAGACCGGGCTGAATCATTAGACCGAGCGCTAATGTGCATTGGTTCTATTTTCTGAAATTTGAACATGATTACACACCAATGATAAATAAGCACGGGAACATTGGCGAAGTCCGTTTCAGTGTTTCACAATGCTTACGAGTATAAACGATTCAGTGTTTCACAATGATTACGAGTATAAGCGATTCGGTGTTTCACAATGGCTACAAGTAAAAACGTCATGAAAGAAGTTCCGTCAAAATATGAAATATAGAATCCAACAAATGAAGAAGTTCTCGGAAGCTAGTGTTACCTAGATCCAGCATATTGAATAAGTTACAATTGTTATCCTCATATCTTGCATTCACGTATGCCTCTGCCAGGTCTAAAATACCGTGTATCATGAAAGAAAGCAACGATATGTTGTCATCACATGTGAAAGTACATTCTGTTTTTGCATCGATTTTCATTTCGATTGAGGTCAACCACATAATTAATGAAAATTAAATCTCTAATCCATTGGGTATTAACTGCAATTAGAAATTAAATGGTCAGAGCCTCAAGGGGCGATATATGATTTATGCTTTAAATTAATGTATTGAAATCGAGTAGAATTTACGCGTGTATTTGATACAAAACAATTTCTTTCATAGTTACTTTTCTGTATAAATAATTCAGAAAATATTATCAATGCATTTTTAAAATATACACTTACCTTGGATTTCTTCTTTCTTATTCTTTGCTTGTTGTTGTAAAATGTGAAACAAGTTTGGAGTATTTTCATTAAGTTAAGGTTTACAAAAGAGAACAATTCTTTAGCCTTTATAACAATACATTACTGAAAACATCATGAATCTTTCAAGTGTTTCTGTTTTGCGAATAGCAGTTTGGAAAATGCTTTATCTTCATTTCAGATAAAAATAAGGTTTAAATTTGCTGAAATATTGATTCCGTTGGCATAATACCATTATTTATAGTAGGTGTTCATAGCCAATTCATTCGACTCATTATATTTCTCAAACACTGGCCAACAAACTTGCTATCCCTTTACTTTTCTATCGCTACTATAATTGAGACATCTGCTCCTCGGAGATGACTGGTTTCGTACAATCTTCAAACTTGTTCGCCCACCTCTCAAGACTCCTCACCTTTGTTACTCATATGATATATCCTTCATTCCCTTTAAAGTCCCATATTAGTCATATCTTTCAGTCTTTTCTCATCAGTATGCCATTCTTGTTCATATTTTTATCGCAGTCTTCAACTGGTTCCTATTAAAAAGGAACATTAACTGCATGACCTACCTAGTTTCCGAAGGACTGTGGAGGTAATAGGTATAAACTCTCTCTATTAATCAAACTAGTGACACAAACATATAAAGAGTTAACGTTAGCAAGATTTGACCAAAGAGCAATGAAGGAAGTACCGAACTAAATATAATAGTTAGTCAAGTCGGTGTCGCCTCTAGACATTTTATGCTTGATAAAATGTTCATTTATTTATTTTTTTAACTAGGTTTATCCCGCTTTCTAGTGCAGTAGAAAATAAGAGGTCGTAGCAGTGATGTTTTCCCAGTGGTATTAACAGTAAAAGTAAAGCAAAATACTTTCAACCGGGAGTCGAAAACAAAGTTGTGGATTCTAATTACTGAAAGATTATTTCTCGTTTTACGACACTCACAAGAGTGTTGATTAGAATCCAATCACAAACTAGATTTGTTTGGATCGTGCTCCTTCTTAGCTCGAGCTCTTTCTCTTTCTTAGTGAATTTAGTATGTTAGCAATAAACAATTTAACATAATTAATGCAGAGAGGACTACAAACGTAATCAGAAATACATATGGGATTTGTTACATATAATAATTTTCACGCCTACAAGAGCAAAATATTCTTTTCTACTCTAGGCACAATGCCCGAAATTTTAGGAGGAGGGGGCCAGTCGATTAGATCGACCCCATTATGCAACTGGTACTTAATTTATCGACCCCGAAAGGATGAAAGGCAAAGTCGACCTCGGCGGAATTTGAACTCAGAATGTAAAAATAGACGAAATACCGCTAGGATTTTCGCCCGGCGTGCTAACGATTCTGCCAGCTTGCGTCTTACAAAGGTAAAATATTGTTAATCTATTTACTGATTCTCCCCCACCTCTCTCTTCCTCTCTCTCTCTCTCTCTCTCTCTCTCTCTCTCTCTCTCATCGCTACTGCAATAACTATGTTGAAGTAAATGGCTTGACGGTAAAACTGAAACATATTTAGAGACGAGATTATCAAAGTAAGATATTATTTGTCTTTGAGCTAATGTCGTCTAACTTACCGCATACGTATTTCTATCTAGAACGTCTATGTTTATTAAATTGAGTGTGTTAGTACTAATTTAACTATTGTTTTCTGTTGCAGATGGTTTCTTTGAGGAAACATCAGTGACTAATTTTATTAGCAATAAACTGAGTTTTTTATATTGATATTTGTTTATCACCACCTACGAACGTCAAAAGCCAATCCTAACTTTACTTAAACTTATACAGCTGAATGCTAAATATGAATAAAATGTCACCTCCAGAGTTATATGTTTTCGATCATCATTATTATCAAAATTAACTATAAAGTACATATAATATTTAAGGAATCTATAATTTTGAATATATATTCGATGACCATATGAGTATGAATATACATATGAGGGACATAAGAAGGTTAATGGACAGTATATAAATGGTGAGATCTGTCAGCACAAGCCCGAGTTGACTGGGAGTCCTTAATTTTAATGATGATCGTGTTCCTTAGACGCTGGATAAAAAGTGAGTATAAGAAAACGGATTAAAATGCTAACAATCTTATGCCCCTTGATCAGCAACTTGGGCGCAAAACAATACCTGAAAATAAGTTGAATTAATTCAAATTCAGGCTATTATATCGTAATTGTAATTCATTTTATTATTTATAGCTATAGGAAGGCGGCGAGCTTGCAGAAACGTTAGCCCGCCGGGCGAAATGCTTAGCGGTGTTTCGTCTGCCGTTATGTTCTGATTTCAAATTCCGCCGAGGTCGACTTTGCCTTTCATCCTTTCGGGGTCGATAAATTAAGTACCACTTACGCACTTGGGACGGTGTAATAGACTTAATCCCTTTGTCTATCCTTGTTTGTTCCCTCTATGTTTAGTCCTTTGTGGGCAATAAAGAAATAAGAATCATTAGCACGCCGAGCGAAATGCTTAGCGTCTTTACGTTCTTAGCGTCGTTTACGTTCTGAGTTCAAATTCCGCCGAGGTCGACTTTGCCTTTCATCCTTTCGGGGTCGATGAATTAAGTACCAGTTGCGTAATGGCGTCAATATAATCGACTGGCCCCTCCCCCAAAATTTGACGCCTTGTGCCTAAAGTAGAAAAGATTATTTATAGTTGTAGGGTTAATGCGCCAATACTACAACTAGAAGGCATATATTCCATTATAACAAAGAACTCACTTTGGCATATGTTGTAACTATTATTACTTTGACATACCTAAAATCAAAAGCGTTCTAATCGTGACCATCCTGTTGAATTTTAGAACATATCTTCAGACATTAAATAGGATTACTTTGCTTCAACTTTCCTTCCATTTTAAATCAGGACAGTGCAATTTGAAAGATATTTGACTACTTTTTCTAGCAAGTCGAGTGATTACATCGCTGCATCTCTCATTTGACATTTACATAAGTATCAATACTTTGAAATAAAACATGTGCATTCATCGAATAATCCTAGATTAACCCTGTAACATTTAGTTTAAACTTAAAATATTTTCCATTTATACTAGATTTTATTAGAATATCCACTATCTATATTGGTATTTACGAAATAGAATCGATGTAAACTTATATAGAGTAATCGATCCTGTCAAAGGAGAAACTAAGGAATGAATCAAATTTCACTTTTACAGTGGTAGGGATAAAATTTGAAAAGTATTTCATTAGATTAGGTTATAAATACCTTTAAAGCAGAAACATTGTATCGATTAAAATCAATTTCCGTCCAAGAATTTCCGTTTTCTTGACATACACAGATAATATTTTGGTTGTCGTCGATCCGACCGGATTGTTCCTAGTATGGTTTAGAAATCAGTCAATATCCTACAACTACTTTTGATTCTACACTCTCTAAATTAGTGAATAGAGCATGGTAAGTTATCTACAAATCTATTGAGATATATTACTGGAGTTCTAAGGCCTAAATGAAACATGCACAATCAAATTCTGGTGGTGTAAAAATAAACATAATGAAAATTTCTATATTAATCCATATAATAATATGTATTTATTTCGAAAACGGAATTCTGGCAAAAACAAAGGAACATTTCGTTAAATGAATTGCATTATTTAGTTGTACGTCTCTGCACTCCTCAGTAACAATACATCGTCTCAGGTCAGTATACAGATTGTTTCTAGTCCAAACCATTCAATTGTAAAAAGATGAAACTTGTAAAAGGAAGCTGAAGCAACTAGCGAATTAAATCTACTTGGTGAAGTTTCAAGTTGTAGTGGAAGTTCAGTCTTTTCATTTCCTCCGTTAATGACCCTATGGGAAACAAAGCATCACAACTTCTTTTTCTTATTTTTTCTCATGTTTTCTGCTTGTCAAAAATTATTGTAGACTTGTTTTGAACACTAGAGAACTGAGACAAGTTGTTGACCTACTAGAGTTACTTCTTTTGCATCGTTAGTGCCACTGGAAAGCTATGAATGTCATACAAAGCTACGGCTATAAACTCAGAGATGTGTGCATTGGTAACAAATCACTATTATTAATGAAGTGTACATAAGCAATTGTATATTTTCAAAACTGAATATTAACAATGTATTTAAAAGTTGAGTTCAAATAAACGCCTACCGGTTTCTGTGGGTTGGGAACAACTTGAATGCAATGATCAGATGGTGTTCGCCAACGGCCAGCTCGTCCTCTGGGTTTTCCAGCATCAAAGGTAAACATTTCCAATATTAGACACTGAGTATCAGTAGAAATGATGATATTCACATATATTATCTAACTTGTGAGTGTTCTCTGCTTAGAATGAGATCTTAAAATTTAGAATTTTATTTAGGCTAGTGTATGAACAATGTCATATTTCCAATTTGCATGAGACTGCTGAGAAACGTCAGTTCAGTAATACTCTGATTGGTTATCATCTGAATTGTACTCTTTGCTCTACTATCCTCTTTATCTTCATTACTACATTATGAAAATCAATATCTTTGCATATTATTGAATGCTTTTCTCAGAAGAGACGATAAACACGAGAGCCAATTCTTTCATCAGTAGTAACAGCAGTCATAAAACTTTCTCCTTTCTAATTACTTACGTATTTTGTTGTGTAAATTTATGCATATTTTTTGTAACCCTTATTAAGAAAAAATACGAATTAGTTCAAATAAGTTTCCATGAATTTTCTTTCTCTCAAACTTCGGTTTGGTAGGGGTGTTATGTTTATTTTAATAAAGAGCAAGTGCTTCTATCGTTTTCAAAGAATGAATATAGTCATTGTGTTATATGTTACATTTTTAAAAGTAGCTTTCTTTTTCTGAAGACATTCTCTTTCTGTCTTTGTGAAGAAAATAATCGATGAGAATGGTCTGACAATCAACGATTTTGTAAGATCGGCAAAAGAAATCACCTGCTAAACAGCCTTTGTCTATCAGTTTTCAGTAAATTCTTTTTAGTGTCTCCCAGTAATATCTCGAATAAAATTATGTGCTGAAGCAGAAATACATCTCCATAAGATTTTCCCGGTGCATAAGGTTAATGTCGAATTATTTCTGTTTACACAAAACGTAAAACTTTATCATATAACATCTAATAATTTTACATAATTTTTAAAACAGTTATCCCGATTGCAAGAACTTTGTTAGTTATCTCTCTATAATTCTATTATGTAAACATATTTATTACTTTTTTTCGGAATGTTTTTAATTCATACAAATCCTCCAAGATAGATGATGGCACAGATAACATAGAAAGCAGGAAAAAATGTAACTCAGAAAGTAGAAAATTGCATTATTGCGAAAAGGTTTCAGACATAGTTAAACCTCGACCGAATTCTCAGAGCCAAATGGTTATGTTGTCATTGATTTCTACTCAGTTAGTTTACATTACAGTCATTCTTTGTTGTTTGAATGATTCTATTTACATTTTATAGAACAAAGACATAGTTTCTCGAAAGAAGCGGCTAAGAAGCAAGAAGCCATATCTCTAGATTCTATCAATATGCGGCTATTGAAATTATCATTCAACTTCCTGAATTGTTTGAGTGTTTTGCTTCGAAACCTTAAATCTCATGAGGATTATCGATATCTCTTTGAAAAACATTGCCATAGATTATTTCATAGCATTCAACACATTTTTTAAAAACAAAATTTCTATTCTGCTCTATATTATTTCAGTAGCAGCACTATTTGTATACATTGGGCGTGTTAAATGTTTTATTACTGTTATTCCTGCCCAATACCTACTTAATTAATCATGAGTAGATATGAAAATATCATATCAAGATATAATTAAAAAGCTATAGATGAAAATACTATTAACCGCACTGTTTTATATTTCACCGGAATTATAAATGTGCTTTCATTTTTGCCAATATGGGGTAATAGAGGATTTATTGTGGTGCAGGTGGAAATCCTCTGAGTGAACACTGTGTCATATCAAAACTCCATCTTGGTCTTGTGTATCTAAAGCAAATATTATCTCACCAATCGACACTTAGTCCACTAGGTTAAAGCTCGATTAACTGCCAATGTATGTATTGCTGCAGATTTTTTTTTACCATTAATATTACTTCAGAATCCAATGACCCTATTCAGAGCCCAGTGTGTTTTCACATATGCTGTATAAGCGGAGAAATTACTCCAGGGATTATTTTCGGACTGAAAGGTTTTCGAATGTACTGTAATGTATTAAATATCATTGATTGTACAAGCATATAATACTCTACATGACAATTGATTGCAATGTTCACAATTTTCGGTTGTCAAGTGGAACTCAGAATTAAATGAAAGTCCTAAAAGACAATGTAATGATAGCTTTTGTAAACTTCAATGGCATACTAGTGGTTAACCAAGAGATCAAAGACTTTCCAGTCAACACAAGCCTATCCTTCATTTAGTGTGCCTAGGACACTCTCTAGTAATTCATTATATATTTATAAAGAGAGCATGAGATTTAAGGGAGAGTTAACTACATTTGCTCCAATATCTTGGGAAACAAAATCCAGCAAACTTTACTATATGTAACATATTCATTTATTCACACCGTTTTACACCCCAAATTGTAAACAAAAACGCATTTTGCTAAATGTTTCAAGAAAGCCAATCACTGCGTCACAGTATTTCTGACAGCAATAGTGACTCCGTAACGTCAAACTCAATCTCTAATATATCAAGAAGCGTCATTTTAAAGCGAAGGTTACTTGTTTAGCTCATCCATATTTAAATCCTTTATAAATCTACATCAGCGAGAGATACACATACACAAACATACATGTGTGTATCCACATATATTATGCAGACACGCACAGGAGTACGCACAGAAATACACACCTAACCCTACCTTTTTACCTCTCGGAGGCGGAAAATTGTAACGGTCAATTTGTCAAAAGTCCAACACGGAATGAATGTTCCGTCTCTGGTGAGGACGGGATGTCTCCCCTAAACCAGCCAATATTGAGAAATAGAGATCTATATCGTGGCCTGCAGACAGATCGTAAGGACTCATACGAGCTTAATCAGCGAACGAGAGATCCCAAATCTGCACCAGCTGGCGCTCGAAATGTCCAAACTTTAACTTTAGTACTTTTCTGCTCTATACTTTAAAGTGTGTTAATTACTCGAATATATGTTACATTGACAATCACTCAATCAACCAATCGGCTATCGGACGCCGACGAAGGGAAATAACCCTGAAATCCGGATCCGTTCGTGCTGCAGATGTTGGTGAGAGGGATAACTACCCTTGGCAAACAGGACACAGTCGTGTGTCGATAAGCCAGCTGGAGGAGATGTCCTCCTGGGGCTAAAAGCAACAGTGACATCCACCCCTAGGGGTCAGCCACACTTAAGTGGCAATATACTACACTTTATCGTGCAGTTACTGTTAATACTTCATTTAGAGAATTAATATATATATATATATATATATATATATATATATATATATATATTAGGTCGTCAAGAATGAAATTTGTAGAAATGAAAGAAAACATTTGCTAATGTTTTATAAATAAGAGAAATAGTTTTATTCATCAAAGTATGCACCCATATTGTCAATATACTTTTGCCATTTCAGCGGTAGCTTGTTCAGCCCGGAACTGCAAAAGCCTGGTAATCTTGAGTCAATAAAATCTTGAACGGCCTGTTTTACAGCATCGTTGGAATTAAATTCATTCCTATCAAAATGTTATCCAAATTCTGGAAGAAGTGGTAGTCAATGGGGACAAGATCAGGTGTGTATGATGGATGATGGAGAACTTCCAACGCTCACTCCTGTAGTTTCGCCAATGTCATTTTTGCGATGTGTAGACTGGCGTTGTCTCGCAATAAAATAGGAGTGGATCTGTTGACTAATCTAGGCTGTTTTTTATGTTTCTGCATCATTTGGTCCAACTGGCTGCAGTATACTTCGGCCGTGATGAATGATACTGTATTTCCAAGATGAATGATACTGTATTTCCAAGAAAGAACTCATTTTTCAAAACTGTACGAATTTCCGACTTCTAAAGAAAAATAGCAAAAAATGATTTATAAATACTTTATAAAGCTCAAAATGAGTTAGAATAAAGAAATAGATGTGTCAGATTTCTAATAAAAAAATATAATAATGGCGCAAAATGAGCAGCTGTCAAATTTCACCATATACCTTACTACAAATTTCATACTTGACGACCTGATGTGTGTGTGTTTGTGTGTGTCTTTGTGTGTGTGTGTGTGTATACATACATACATACATACATACATACAAATATACATATATAATACATATATATACGAACACGACATATCACTTATTGTTCAACCTGAGGATAAGGAATAAGGCATTTGCCTTCGGTACAGCACAGTATGATCGATGCCGAATTATTAAAGTGCAACGTGAACTTCTTAATTAGCTTGAACCCAGGGCTCTAAGCAATCAGAAATCTAATAATTTATACAGTGGTTAATCCCTACATTAGTCATAAATTTCAACATCACATTAGCTTCTGCATAGTTGTTCTAATTTCTAGAAATACCAACGAAACCACCATGAAGGTCGCACTCTACGATCCTTTAATAAAAGAAAGGACATACGGAATAAAATTTGTCTAGGATAACCTATTTATAAAATTATTATTTACTGTTTGTATTATTCTTTGACCAGAGATCTACCCAGCGTTTTCTATGTTTACTTTTCGATAACATCTGTTTACTGCAAATTGCACTTGACAACTAACAAAAAGTTCACTTTTCGTTGAAGATCAGCGTCAGTGAAAAGGTATGAAACATTGATTCATCAGCTGATAATCTAAAGTGATATTGATTCATCATTTTGTTGTTCTGCCATTTTATAATTCATATTTTGAATTGAGTGATTTTTCAGTAAACTGTAGTGAAACAGATGGCGTAAGAAGACAACGGTCATCTAGCATAGGGACTAGATTAGAAATGTTATTCTTGTAGCTAGGTAATTCTTTCTGATAGGTAATACCATTTAAAATTACATAAAAGGCATACTCTGTTTCTCTTTAATGTAAAAACATCGCCTTCTTTTTCTTCGGAAATAATATTTCTCTTCGAGAACAAAAATGGATACGTTCCAGTTAACGTCAGTTGTTTTGTAACTTATTACTAACAGATGAGACAGATATTACGGTTCTTTTTTCGTATTTCTCTTGTAACTTATAAGTAACAGATGAGACAGATATTACCGTTCTTTTTTCGTATTTCTCAATCCCAGTAATCATTTCTTGAATTCCACTACTATTTCGTTCAGTTTTGGGGAGTAAGGTATTGAGTCATGTATCATTATAATTTTCAATTTTCAATCTTTGATCCAACTTACCAAAAGGTATACATTCAGCATCGGAAGACCTAAGTTTAAGATATACCGGAGCATCAATTCTATTAATCATCGAAACATTTCCATCATTGTCTTTTACAAACCGACCGTCTTCCACATCGTATAACTTCGCTTACACCAGTTCTTCTCTCCCCTACGCAATTTCTTCGCATCTATTTCTTTCATTGCCCAGCCGCACCAGATGGTTCGCTGCTTCACAAAAGTTGCTTATTTTCAACCCAACTCTTTACTCTTTTACTCTTTTACTTGTTTCAGTCATTTGAATGTGGTCATGCTGGAGCACCGCCTTTAGTCGAAGAAAGAGGCCC
>NC_142931.1:55493295-55495795 GCF_046866305.1 Octopus bimaculoides | reverse complement strand
GTGTGTGTGCGTGCGTGCGTGCGTGTGTGCGTATATGTGTGTGTGTGTGTTTGTGTAAGGTCGTCGAAAATGAAATTTGTAGAATGTTTTATAAATAAATATAAATATATAACACTTGTCCATGTCTCTGTGTTCGGATTGTCTTTGCACAGGGGCCATCCGGACTACCACCTGCGCTCAGAACAAGAATTAATCTTCTCTCTTCGCTTCTTTGCTCCACCCACATCTGCACACCCACGCACCATCATCTGCACATCCACACGCCACCTTCCACACACTTACACATTACAGACGCACAGACATACGCACACATCCACACAACAAAGTCACTAGCCCTATCCACACAAACACACACACACACACACACATTCTCATATACACTCACACACGCGTGCACCTTCGTTTTAGGATCATCAATGCTTTGTTATCTCCCCTTCTTTCTACCTCTCCAGTCAAATATTTTTCTCCTAGCCAGCAGCCATGCTTGATCGCTAAATCCACAAGTTTTTTTTTTTTTAATTCTCAATCTGTTTATTTTCTCTTATTCCTTTCTGTTGAAGAGTGTAGGCTCGAAACGTAAAAGACTTTCTCTGTTTCCGAGTGTCAAACTAATACACCTGCTTGTCATTCATACACCTGTCTCCATCATTTGTTTTTCTGTAAATTTCATTTTAATATATGTGTGTGTGTGAGTATTATAACACATCTTTTTGATATATATATATATATATATATATATATATATATATATATATATATATATATGTATGTATGTATATATATATATATATATATATATATATATATATATATTTATATATAAGGGCAGTAACTGTGTATTAATGCCTCACGCTTCGAGGGACTAAATAAGTCAAAAACTACCAAAAGAATAAGCAACATTTTACTGAAAGCGAGGGAATGCAGCTTTCAAAGTTTATCTCTTAAAAACATTTAACTCAACGGTAGACCACTGGTTTCTCAATCAAATACAGAAAAACTGTGAAGTAACCTGTATTCTTTTGTTCATCAGTACACGTATGGTCACCATACATAAAGAATAAACAAGAATCAACCTACCACGATGTAGCCATCACAGTACGACGACTTTCGTTCATGATTATATATCTATGAAAGAGATTTGAATTTATCCAGTTGCATCTCAGTAACATGTGCTTATACAGAATAATATTCAGCACTGAATATATTCTAATTATTTATAATATAATATAGGATAAATTCTTTATAAGAATTTATCAAGTAGTCAGCGTGAAAAAACCTCAAAATGAAAAAATAACGAAAAATTTTCGTAATGAAAAAAATTCATCATTCCATCATAAATATAAATACTTATATATAAGGACATTAACTGTGTATTAATGCCTCACGCTTCGAGGGACTAAATAAGTCAAAAACTACCAAAAGAATAAGCAACATATTTACTCAAAGCGAGGGAATGCAGCTTTCAAAATTTATCTCTTAAAAACATTTAACTCAACGGTAGACCACTAGTTTCTCAATCAAATACAGAAAAAAACTGTGAAGTAACCTGTATTCTTTTGTTCATCAGTACACGTATGGTCAAGATACATAAAGAATAAACAAGAATCAACCTACCACGATGTAGCCATCACAGTACGACGACTTTCGTTCATGATTATATATCCATGAAAGAGATTTGAATTTATCCACTTGCATCTCAGTAATATGTGCTTATACAGAATAATATTCAGCACTGAATATATTCTAATTATTTATAATATAATATAGGATAAATTATATATATATATATATATATATATATATATATATATATATATATATATATATATATATATATATATATATATATATATATATATATATATGCGTGTGTATGTGTGTGCGTGTGTGTGTGTGTGTGTGTAAATATATATATATGTATATATATATATATATATATATATATATATATATATATATAGACATATAGGTTTTCACATACATACGTATGCAAATATGTTATATTTATATTGCACACACATGTATGTATTATATATGTATGTAATCATATATATATACATACACACAGACACACACATATTTATATATGTGTGTGTGTGTGTGTGTGTATACACACCCACACACAATTTCTTACTAAGGGTAGCAACTTCCTATTTTGAATGCCAAGATTACTTGTTTACTAATGGATAAGCAGACGAATTATAATGTTTGAAACAAAAGATAAGTTTCTCTTCTCAACGGCTGTGTCAACCTCTCTATAAATGCCATATATACGTACCATCTGCAGTACACTTCTTTATTGTTTGCAGAACAGAATGGTCCACGTAATAACTTCTGGACTACTATGCTCACATAGATTTTCATTGGTTCACTCGTTACCTTTCTTCATTCACGTTTGTCAAGAAGTTTTAATAAAGACATCGCAAACGCGTATGAGTGATGAAAAATTAGAAATTATGATATTGTGCATTGCGTGTACGTATTTAGCTGGTATTTCCAA
>NC_142931.1:55473295-55488295 GCF_046866305.1 Octopus bimaculoides | reverse complement strand
TATTTTTCTGTCACTTCAATGTAACTGATTCTGAGGGCCAGAGAGAAAACGGTGGAGAGAGAAAAAGAAAGCGAAGTGGGAGAAGAAAAGGACGCAAAACGAGTCCCAGAATCTCACTGTTATCTTATCTATCGATTCTGAATGCATAAAGGGCAATTTTATCTCGATAGACTCGGAACACCAATATGCCGAACAAGTACAACCTCAAAGCGCTCTATCCAATGGACTAACGACTATGCCATATTATAAAAGTGTTATAGGCTGGACAAGTTTAAGAGTAAACGGTTCCCAGTTTTAGAGAGTTCCGAAACTTGCAAACTGTCACGCATTCAAAAATAAATAAAATATACCAATAGCAGCTTAAAGTAAATAAGTTAAAGGGGAAATATGACAAAAATAACTGTAATGTTGCCTCCAAATGAGTTTTCTGTGAATCGTTCCTGGGAACAAAAAGGTACTCTGTCAGTTATGATACGATCAACGGAACAGCCTGCTCGTAAAATTCACGTGCAATTGGCAGAGCACTCCACAGAATGCGTACCCTTAATGTAGTCCTCAGAGGGATTCAACGTGACACAGAATGAGATTAGGCTGGCCCGCTGAAATACAGATGCCGTTCACTTTTGCCATCTGAGTGGATTGGAACACCGTGTAATAAATTGTCATGCCCAAGATCACAACGCGCAGCTAGGAATCGAACTCATGACCTTATGATCATGAGCCGAACACCAAAACCACAAAACCACGCACCAAGAAATCCATATATAAAAGAGGATCAATAGGATAGGCTTGCGCAGAATATAACAATTATTATGGAAATGTGTCAAATTTTACTCTTGGTTATCTTTCCAATTTTCTCTTTGTTATCTTTTCAATTATTTTGTTAATAGAATGTTTTCTATTTTTATAATCACAGATTTAACAAGGCTGATTAATCGTATGATTTATTGTTCTCTGTAAGTTAGTGGAAAGAGGTAAAGTTTTGGGTCCTAAACTGACAAGAACGCTAAAGTTAATGTAGTTTTCAAGATTAAGATCAATGTCTGCAACATAAACGTGACATAAAATGAGATCAAAATAGTTGCAGTTCAATGGGAAGTTGTCCAAGAGGTTTATTTTGCAACTTGAGAAGTAAAATACATTAGAGGTATCAGGAAATAGGTGTTTCTAGGGGGATGAATGGAAGAGATATGCAAAAAAGCTGGAGAAGACTAAAGATGGATTCTTGCGAATGTCAATTGCTTTCGAGATTGCAAGGGAGGTGAGATTTCTTATAGATGAAATAGGAGAGATATGCTCAGATATACCTAACTGTACGAAAGTTCTTCTGATCGTCACTGACGATGGAGAGGAACACAAAGAAGTGATGGAGTTTAAAACTATTTTCCTAATAGCCATCAACAAAGGTGTCCCATCAAAAACCATCACGTCGCCGTTCTCCGGCTACTGTGCAGATCGGAGTTAATTCCAGTAAGAAGAGAAATATTCAACAGTTCATTGAAGATGTTTTAGAGTATTAGACCGAACATCTTATTAACTTAGAGTGATCGGAATTTTTGCAAATAGCGACTGTGCGTACGCATTGCTGAAACTGAGGTGAGGAGTTTTGCTTGCTTGTGTAGTTTCAAACATGACTACAAAGGGAGCACTTAATAGCGTAATACACCATGGGGTCATTGTTGCTTTGTATATGTTTTAAATTTCATATATATCGAATTGTTTTATATTTTCACATTGTTATTGTGTGCACCACCTGATAATCAATACTATACTCATGATACATTTGAGAGTCTTATTTTGTTTAATGTTCGGGTGTTAAACAATCATACATTATATATTCAGTTATTTTGTTCATGTAGTGAAGCTGTACTATTCGGAACTTCTCTGAGAGTGGAAGCAGATTGTCATAAAAGAAAAATTAGACTCATCTCTAGTTACAGTTCTTCAAGAATCCTACCTTTTGATTTACGGTTCTGCTTATGTCGTATATCCAATACCACATATTAGTTCATGAATCAAAGTTAATAGTACCCGTCCCTTTGAGCCCTGCAGTCTGCATTTCTATATTATGTGAGTTCAATCAATGGAATTACTAATTGTATTATGTTGTAATTTGTTGATCCTTTCACTCACACTCACTGACACCCCTGACCTAAATTTCAAACATAGTCTGTGTGACACTGCTCTTCACAAGACTGACTCCAGTTTACCTGACGAGTTTCCTCAACTTCTGTTGGCCCAATTTCATTTACAAGGGTTGTAGTGAACCTAGGTCATATTAGAAGTGTCGCATAGAAATATTGAATCTGGATTCTCATGATTCTAAAGGAAACATATTAACAACTCACTATAACTTCATTTGAGCTCACACTGACATACACCTCCCAGAAAAAGGTTGTTTTTCAGATGTGGTGGGGATAAAAGTGATATCTGCAGACTGGTATTGTTATAGTAACCAGTAAAAATATCTATTTTATTGCAAAAAGCCTAAAAACATATGCTGTTATATTTATTCCGACCAGGCGGCCGAAGATTTTGTAATTAAAACTACCGCTTCGAATCTGATCATGGTTATCTCTCTTC
The DNA here is from genome assembly GCF_046866305.1 of Octopus bimaculoides. NCBI lineage: Eukaryota > Metazoa > Mollusca > Cephalopoda > Octopoda > Octopodidae > Octopus > Octopus bimaculoides. The sequence goes on along the minus strand of NC_142931.1, from coordinate 55,485,712 downwards.
GCTATTTCCCATTAAGGAAAGCTAAAGAACCAGAAACGGCCGTCTGGGAATCCGACTGTAGGAACCAGTTGGTAGATATGGCATTTTTACATCTTTCCGCATAAGAGAGAATTTTTTTCTTCATGGAAATTGCAGTGAATTTGCTTTTAGTAGTTAAAATATATTACAAATATATTTTATCTAATCAAAAGTTCATTTATTTCTCATCACTGCTCAGCGTTGATGCTGTAATAAAAAAATTAACTAGCTGGACCCGCGAAAAATTCGGGGAAAATATAAAAATGTAAGCATAAGTAAATTGTGTGCTGGTGCCTTGAGAAATGTTTCTATATTGTGACAGTTAAAAGCATGACCTGGCAAAATCGTAAGTACGCCGGATGAAATGCTTAGCGGAATTTCGTCAGTCTTTACGTTCTGAGTTCAAATTCTCCCGAGGTCGACTTTACCTTTCATCCTTTTGGGATCGATAAATTAAGTAAGTACCAGTGGCGTCCTGGAGTCGATCTAATTGACTGGCCCTGTCCCCGAAAAAAATTTTCAGGACTTGTGCCTATAGTAGAAAAGTATATTCTGACATTTACAGAATATAGAAAGAAGGGTAAAACCGATAACTATAAAACCGATAACCAAAATATCTCAGTTGCGGAAACGTAAACAGTGTTATTATTTAGCCTTAAAATACATCGTATATATTCAGAGAACCCTCTTGGTTTAGTGGTACAGAACGTTTTTCTCGTATTCTTTTATTCTTTTACTTGTTTCAGTCATTTGACGGTAGCCAAGCTGGAGCACCACCCTTTAGGTGAAGAAATTGACCCCTGTAAGCCTAGTGCTTATTCTATCTGTCTCTTACGCTGAACAGCTAAATTACAAGGACACAAACACACCAACGTCAATTGTCAAGCAATGGTAGCGGGGGACAAACGCAGCTACATTCATATATGTATGCGTGTGTGTGCGTCTTTTAGTTTTTGCTTACATATGCATATTAACAAATGAGCCAATTGAACAACTCTCTGCGGTTGTTCCATTTGCTAGAAATAACAGCCAAATCTCTCTCATATTATGCTCTTGTTAGCATTAAGAGAAGGGAAAAATAGAATTAATATTTTTGATTTTGTTCGGCTCTATGAATTTTATTTTTTTTTTAATGCTTTCATCCATTACTTGAGACAAGAAAAAGGAAATAGGAAAAGTCCTGACCAAAATAGAGGAATTGTAACGTAACAAAAATATAGAGACAGAAAGAAAAGTTTGTCTTCGAAAGCCAAACGATGTTTTTTAGCTGAGGTGTAATTTTATAATTAAAACAAATTCAAAATTTAAATTTCGGAACATAAGACTTAACATGTTATTTGATGTATGGCCGAATTTAAATGGGTAGAAGACGTAAAACAAATGTGTGTGTGTGTGTGTGGACCTTTAATAGCCAGGGGTTAATTTCAGTTCAATAGTAGAAAGGATTTCAAAGGAATTCAAAAACTCCCCCTCACTCTCTTTCTCTCTCTCTCTCTCTCTCTCTCTCTCTCTCTCTCTCTCTCTCTCTCTCTCTCTCTCTCTCTCTCTCTTTCTCCTTTCCTCTCTCTCCCTTGCTCGACACGCGTCAAATTTAAGTATCTTAATTTTCCAATTAAGAACGTTATTACTTCGGTGGACCAGTAGGCGTGGGTGTTGAGAAGTAGTAATACAACACATACGTGGTGGTTTCAAATCTCTTCCGGAAATTACCAGTTAAAAAAATTATTAAAAAATTTAATTTAGTTAAAAATTCTTATTCATGCAACAAAATGTACAAAAAACAAATTATATTTACGTTTCTTTTCGTTATTGGTACGAAGGCTTAGAATTTCTGCTCATTTTCCCCGATTTCAGTTATTGTGTATCAGTGAAAATTTGTGGTTGTAGTCGTCTTCTGGCTGCTATTTTTAGCATACTGGTACAACTTGTAGCATCCTTAATATGTTTATATATATAGTCAATCACCCCCACAAATAAAACAACGTGAGGACGTACGTGATGCATACACATACATACATAAATATATACATATGCATGCACAATGCATTCGCACATATGCGCGCACACACACACACACACACACATATATATATATATATATATATATATATATGTATATATTCCATTCTCAAGGTATCCGAGTTCAAATTAAACATCTGTCCAAGGTACTGCGCAGTGGAATCAAACCAGGAACCATGCATTTGGGAGATGGCCTTTGTAACTACACAGTTATATCTGAACTCACAGAGTAGACGTTTGTACAGTCTGCTTGGAAAATTCGCTAAACAAAATACAAAATTTGCGACATTATTTGCTAAGACAACAACTAAACAAAAGAAGAAAAATAAACATGTAGAGAAAAACGAATATATTGCCATAATATTTCATCTACTTACACTTATATCAGCATGTTTCGTTAAAGAAGAATATGGTCAACAGTAGCTGAGCAGGAAGTGCCACTGACAGATATATTAGTCTGCTTGTCAGAGTAAAGTTAATAAGGTTGTTCATTTCTGAAGACAGATCAGTAGATAGTTAAAAACTTTTCTCGAATTTATGTGTTATTTTCAGTATTACTGATAAATCATCTGGTGGATTGTTCAAAGATTTACACAGACTTAATAGAAACTATGTTACAGAGAAACTATTATGAGGATTTCACATTAAACAAACGTCTATCGACAACATAAGATTATTTCTTTTTATTTCTTACACTTCTATAATCTAACAATTCTGTTCACCAGTTATTGATGGAGCTTCTACACGACAACTCGATCTGCTTGAAATAGCTACGAAATATTCTCTAATTCACACTCTGTCATCTTTAGAAATAAAGGATACATCGCCTTTGACATCAATAAAAGCGCGAGTTGGTTACGACTAGCAAACCACTGGGAAATGAAATTGCATAAGGAAAATGAAATTGCTTAAATCTTGTTTGGAAATGTCATCGCGTTTTCAGGTTCTTGATTATGGCATAACCTCATTTTTACTTTCTATTTTTAATTCATGAACAGCATTATAAAAAACTTTGAGCGTGCTTATCTCAAGAAATATGCTACTTGTATCTTCAGTTGCCATTGCTGATTTTGCATCAAAAGTAATGTTATTGCTGTTGCTACGAATATTACTTTCCTTTCTTACATATATAACGCTACGCAGATAGGTGTGAAGTCCTTTACTTCTCATATTTCTTCCTTAAATGTTCTTTGCTGTTATGTAAGAAACATAGTTAATATTCAAAGAATGAGTTAGTAGTTTAAGACGTACATTTTATTGCAGCGGGTCAAGAGTTTCTATATTTTCAACTGGAATTCTGTTGGAATTGACTGTCACATATTCTCTCTGCTGTGGATAACGTAACTGAACTACAATATTTCTACGGTAGAAACTGTCCACATGCTTTCTCAATAGTAAACTACTTTAAAAATCTAAATAATTCAGTGCTACACCTTTCAGGTTTAAAAACATACTTAATAGGAGGATATTTGTAATTATTGGATTAATGATAAGCCACAGCCGACTTTCTGATCGAGAGCCATTTATGTGCGTGTATGTGTGTGTGTGTGTGTGTGTGTGTGTGTGTGTGTGTGCGTGTGTGTGTGTGTGTGTGTGTGTGTGTGTGTGTGTGTGTGTGTGTGTGTGTGTGTGTGTGTGTGTATGTATAAAGATACGTGTGTGTTTGCACGCGCGCATGTGAGCGACTATGTATGGTGGACAGAAACTGAAAAAAACCCGTCGTGAATATATGTGTGTGCGTGTGTGTGTTTGTGTGTGTGTGTGTGTGTGTGTGTGTGTGTGTGTGTGTGCGCGCGTGCGTGCGTGTGTCTTTGTGTCTGTGTGTCTGTGTTTGTCCCACCCACTATCGCTTGACAGGCGATGTTGGTACATTTATGTCCCCGAAACTTAGCGGTTCAGCAAAAGCGACCGATAGAAAAAGTAGTAGGCTTACAAAGAATAAGTCCTGGAGTTGATTCGTTCAACTAAAGGTGGTGCTCCAGCATGGCCGCACTAAAATGCCTGAAACATGTAAAAGAGTGAAAGAGTAAGAGATACATACATACATACATACATACATACATACATACATACATGCATACATACATACATACATACATACATACATACATACATACATACATATTCTCATTTCCCTATGTCACACTCTCACGATATTACTAAAATCAGACAGCTTCTTTCACTAATTTATTCTCAAAAGTGCTTGTGGTAGAAGACACTTGCCAAGGTCTCTACGCAGTGAATTCAAGTCCTGCAGCCCGGTGTTTGTAGGTATGAAGCTAACGTTTTAACAGCAAAACTATGAGTACATTTAAACAGATTTTGAAGATTTGTGTCGTGGTGTCTTTTGTTTATTTTTATATCTTTATATATATCTTTAAATATATGCTTTCTTATTTGTTACTAATTTGTCTTTGAATTAAAGTTAGTTGTAATACTTTTAAGTTTCACTTGTTGCTATTTGTTTTTATCTGTTTCAGTCATTTTACTGCGACCATGCTGGAGCACCGCCTTTTTTCGAACAAAGCTACCCTAGGACTTGTTCTTTGTAAGCCTAGTATTTTTTCTATCTTAATCTTTTGCCGAACCGCTAAGTTACCGGGTCGTAAACACACCAGCATCGGTTGTTAAGCGATGGTGGGGGAAAAACACACACAAACACACACACACACACACACAAACACACACACACACACACACACACACACACACACACACATATATATATATATATATATATATATATATATATACGACAGGCTTCTTTCAGTTTCCATCTACCAAATCTACTCACAAGACTTTGGTCGGCCCGAGTTTATAGTAGAAGACAAGTGCCCAAGGTGTCACATAGTGAGACTGAACCCGGAACTCAGGCTACTTACCACACAGCCACTCCTGCGCCTAAATAAAATTAATTCATGTTCATGTTCACCTCTGCTTTGATTTGCTCAGCTACTGATTTCTATATGTTGAAGATTTACTCAATAATGGTTATCCTGTTTACTCATTTTATCTTCAACTCTTTGTTCACATTTTACTATTATCTTGTGTTTAGAATTGCTTGGACAATATAAAATCAATTCAAATCTTATCCAAATATAATTTGATTCAGACTGTGACAAGATGGATCAATGAACTGAAGCGAAGACTTTTCTGTTGGAATCAGGAAATAAGGCTCCAATTTAAACAAAATATGTCTGGAAAATATTTATATTCGAAAATAAGTAATTCATTGAGATCCAAATTTTATCCTTATTTCGTTGTTAATTTAGTCATTATATTCATTTAAAATCGAACTAAAATAGAATTCACAGGGACCCCAAAAGACAACTCATAGGGAATTTTCCCGTTATAACTTTGTAATCCAAAGCTTACACTCTAAAAATTCCGTTGTCTTACGAATCATCTTCCGGGACAACATAAATTTTAATATTCAGGAATATTGTAATTGTAGCAGACAAACCTACAGTGGCCTACAGTAGATAGAAGTTGTCATTGATGAACTCGCGATGGTCTCGAAAGGAGTTTGACAGTTCTAGCTGGTTGATTGATTGATCAAACGATTAAGAGATCGAATGGTTAATTGATTATATGTTAAAAGAATTGAATAATGATAATAATGATAATAATAATAATAATAATAATAATAATAAGAAGAAGAAGAAGAAGAAGAAGAAGAAGAAGAAGAAGAAGAAGAAGAAGAAGAAGAAGAAGAAGAAGAAGAAGAAGAAGAAGAAGAAGAAGAAGGCTTTTGATAGTGTTCCCAACACGTGGATCCTCGAAACACTAGCCATAAACAAGGTAGCACCAATAATTATAATACATACATAAGACACTCTATGAATAAATGGCAGAGAGTGCTACAGCTCCAAACAAAAGAGGGACTTGTGAAAACCAAGGCCATCCCCAATATTCCAGGGAGAACGCTCTCTCTACTCCTTTTCTGCTTGGCACTGACACCTTTATCTGACATGCTAAACAGAACTGGATGCGGATACAAATGTTACGGCTAAACAATCAGCCACCTCTTATATATGGATGACCTAAAACTATACACCACAAATGGTAAACAACTGGAAACACTACTACAGAGAGTACATGGATTTACCAGAGAAGTAGATATGAAATTTGGATTAGAAAAATGTGCTAAAGCAACCCTGAAAATAGGAAAACTAGTTAAGTGTAGCAACATCACACTAGATAAAGCCAATGAAATAAGAGAATTAGATGAAAGCCAGCCATACAAATATTTAGGAATCAATGAACTAGATAGGATACAGCACACACAAATGTAAGAGAAAATAACGAAAGAATACTATAGACGAGTTAGATCAATACTGAAAACAGAGCTCAAAGCTAAAAACAAGATAATAGGTTTTAACACTTTAGCCGTCCCAGTTATAAGTTACAGCTACAATATCCTTAACTGGACACTAAATGAATTATCTAAAATAGACAGGAAAACAAGAAAAATAATGACAGGATCTAGGATGCACCACCCAAACTCTGACATAGAAAGGCTATATATACAACGTACAGAAGGTGGTAGAGGCCTTATACAGCTGGAAAACTATTATAAAATAACCATCATAGGACTGCAAAAATACTTACTTCAGAAGCAAGGAAAACTAATACAAATAGCCGCAAAACACGAGCAAAACAAAGAACTGTTTACAGTATTTAAGGAAGCTGACAAATACAAACAAGAAATCATACTACCTAACAAATATGAAGAAGAAGAAACAACAAAAGCTATAAAACAAATGAAATCCAAACTAAAACTAGAACAGCAACGGACCATGATAAAACGATGGCAAGAATAGCCACTTCATGTCAAATACTGAGCTAAACTAAATGCAAAAGAAATAGACAGGGAAAATCCCAACAATGGTTGAGAAGTTCAGGACTCAAAGCAACGACTGAAGGATTTTTAACTGCAGCACAAGACCAAGGCCTCCCCATCAGAAATAAGTACCAAAAACATATGATGAAAAGAAGCATAACAAGTAACTGCAGAATATGTGGCGATGGACAAAAGACAATAAATCATATTATCTCTGGTTGCCCAGTCCTGGCTAAGAAGGAATATATTCACAGACACGACAGAGCTGGGACCTACATACACTGGAAGCTATGCCAACACTATGGAATAACAGCAGAAAAAAGATGGTATAAACACACGGCAGAAAAGGTCACAGAAAACGAGAAAGCAACCATACTCTGGGATATGCCAATACCCACAGATAGAGTAATTAAGGCCAATAGGCCAGATATAGTTGTCAGAGATCATGAAGGAAAAAATGCTTTCTAATTGATGTATCAATACCAGCAGATGACAACATTTGTTTCTAAAAGAAATGGAGAAACTTTCAAAATACAAATACCTGGAAATAGAGGTAACTCGAATGTGGAATCTAAAAACAGAAACAATTCCTTTCATAGTAGGCGGATTAGGTATGATAAAAAAAATATTCAGACAAATACATTACAAAACCACCAGGACTTACAAGTATATATAACATACAGAAAATTGCACTACTGGTCACTGCACACACATCCTACGCAAAACACTTTCAATACAGTACCCATAAGAGCATCACAGCATATACCCAAGGCACACAGAACTGCGTTTGGTAGTGAAGTGAAAGTACGCTATAAAAATAAAACTACTGAATAATAATAATAATAATAATAATAATAATAATAATAATAATAATAATAATAATAATAATAATAATGATGATGATGATGATGATGACGATGATTAAAGATTTCAACAGGTGGATAGAGGAAATATGCATAAAATTCAGTTTAGTACACTGTTATTAGGAACAGCTAGGATACTTAGGGTGGAGGCACAATGGCCCAGTGGTTAGGGCAGCGGACTCGCGGTCGGAGGATCGCGGTTTCGATTCCCAGACCGGGCGTTGTGTGGTTTATTGAGCGAAAACACCTAAAGCTCCACGAGGCTCTGGTGGGGGGGGGTCGTACTCTTTCGCTCCAACTTTCTCTCACTCTTTCTTCCTGTTTCTTGAGTAACGCTGCGATGGACTGGCGTCCCGTCCAGCTGGGGGGAGCACATACGCCATAGAAACCGAGAAACCGGACCCATGAGTCTGGCTAGGCTTGAACTACTTAGGAGGGTTCTTGGCGTCTAAGCTTAATTGTAGCGCGATGTTAGGAACTTTTTCTTATTTTTCAACAGTCTAATCTGTTGAGCGTATATGAAATAATAAAAGAAGTGAAATAAAATCAATGCTTATTATTGGCATAACGACCCTCCCGAGTTGCCAAAAAAAAAGGAAATTTTAATTGTACTTTATCAATAGATTATCGCCCTTTTAATTGGTTTGCTAAATTATAACGTTTTATTAATTCGTTTAGTTTCTTTACACAATCTAGTTTATTTTAGAATACTTTATGTGTTAAGCAACTGTAGTCTTCACTAGATAAACAATATAATGTTAATACTACGTAAGATACTTTAGACTGTTCTGTCTGGCAGTTTAGATCGATGCCTGGAAAATTACAAAAATAATGTCTTATTACCTTATTAATCGACTCCAACTATTCAAACAACGAAACACTTAGCCCACCTCTTAATTTATCGATCAAGGTTTGTATTCGTTAACATTATTCCCATGGGCAATTTTACTAATAATTGGTAGCTGGATTGTTATAGTTAAAAGTCGAAACTGCAGTCTGTATAAGATAAGTATAAGGTTAGATGATGTCATTATAGTAAAAGGCATTTTGTACGAAGAGGACAGCTAATTGATCTTCTTTAATATGGCACAGTTGTTATTTTGGCTTGTTACTAAACTTTCGTATTGGAGTCTCGTCCAAATAACAACGTTGCAGTATGTTATTTTCATTTTGCTCTCCTACGGGAATGTAAAACCTATTGTTCAAAATTATGAACATCTATCTACATAAAAATGCACGTAGACTTAATTTTTTTCATATACATTTTTAATGTAGGATATTAGTAACTATTCATAGATGTCATTATTATGTTGCTCGTTTATTGGTTTCAGACATTGAACTGCAACCACGCCTGGACAACGCCTACAAATCTTTTAAACGATCGTATTTTTCTCGGTATTTTTATCGGTCTGCTATTTTATTGAAATGTATTTATTAAATGGCTAAGCTGCGTTATTTTTGTACTTTAAGGTATAAAACACGATACCATTTACAGTGGTAAACATGAACACAACCACAGACGTAGATGCACAGGCATATACATATATACGATAGCCTTCCGTAGAGCCCTTATACAAAATTCCATTCACAAAGCATTGGTCAAGCCGAGATTACCGTTGAAAACACTCGTCCAACATGCCTCACTGTAGATCGATTGATCCAGGAAGCACGTAATTAGGAAGTGAGCATCTTAACCGGTGAGCTATGCCTGTGCTAGTTCTTTTATTATTACTTCTGTTTCATCAATATTTCAGTTAAATTATATGACGATTTTTGTTATATTACTTGTAGAAATAATATGAAATATAGGAGTCGATATAAAAACACTCATAAGTAACTTGAAACATACATACATACTCACGTGTGAGCGCGCGCACACACACATACTCTCTCTCACTCTCTCTCTCTCTCTCTCTCTCTCTCTCTCACACACACACACACACACGCACACACACACTGTAGTATTGATATAGCTTGAATCACCGCGGCTCATGTACATTAGAAAGACGGTGGACAGAGAAAACATTTCTTAATGCGACGTACTAGGAAATACAGATTGTAAAAAGCGTGTTAACTACCGAGTTCAAGAGTCCGGAAACAGTTTAGTATATAATAAATAGCAGAGTGTAATTCGTGTAAGACCGACGGAGCTTCTATGCAGCTTCCTTGTAATTAAAAAGAAAGAAAATGTAAGAGGTGTACACGAAGTAGGTGAATGGATACAATTTTAGATAGTCAAGCTGTGTGTGTCAATAAAAAATGAGCTTAACAGAATGTGTTTTCTGTGTCCGACAAGGATCACGAAGTTGCACTGACAGACCTTTACCGATTCTGATGACTTGAATGAATAGTGTATTTGAAGTTTTTATGTGTGCGAGTCAAAGATGAGTGTTTGCTCATGAAAGCAGTTCAGGCTAGGTGTGAGGTGTGTACATTACATGTGGATGGCATGTGCTTGCTGAAGACTAATGATGAGTGAACTGTGATGCCATATACATAAGAGTATGGGTGGGGAAGAGGCTACAGCATCTAATTCAATAATGTATACAATCAAGAATTTAATTTGTTTAGAAATGACCTAATTTCGTTAACTCGATTTCATCTTTATAAAATTATAATAAAAATTTTAAAAAACAAAACCATAATAATGTATTATTTGCAACTGATGTGTGAATTTAGATTAACAGAAAAAAATTATCAACAGAAATGTGGCATTCTGGAACACCTTATTGGAATAACATCAGCAGATTCGTCAAAACAATTATTCTATATTCATTTTTCAAATACGTCATTGGTGTGTTCATTGCCTGCTGGAATCAAAATGGTGAACGAAAACTATAATATAGAAAAGTAATATATTAAAAATTATGAGAAATAATTACTTTCAATGTAATCTGTTGCCATAGCGACCGACATAATGTTTACAGATATTCTATGTGTTTCGCTACTTTACAATTTTGTATTTATTTATACTATTTTTATCTTTGGTCGTTCCATTTTTTTTTCCTACAGAGCACTTCAAACACAACTACATCAGTGCGAGCGCGCCTACACACACACACACACACACACACAAACACATACACGCACACGCACACACACACACAGAAGCATACGTACTCGGACGCGCACACATCATTCACACTCGCACACACACACAAACACACACACACACACAAACACATACACGCACACGCACACACACACAGAAGCATACGTACTCGGACGCGCACACATCATTCACACTCGCACACACACACACACACACACTCGGACACGCAGACGTCATTCACACACATACAAAAGACAGGCACGCGCACGTTTTTACACACACGCAAACACAAGCACACACACACACACACAGATAACCACACATAGTCAGACACACACACGTCATGCACACACGCACACATACACACAGAGCTAACCAGAAGCAGACATACTCAGATACGCACGCATCATGCACACAACACACGCAGACTCACACACACGCACACATACAAAAACAGACAAAGATACACATACACACACACACACACAAAGATCCGCATACACTCAGACATGCACACAACGTACACACACACACACACACACACACACATACACACACCTGAATGCACACGCACTCAATTACGCACGCACGCACACATGTTCATAAACATATCGGGTAAATAAACTTTACTGAACTTGACTAAAAGGCGATAACATTATTACAACAATACGTGGGAATGAGGATACCAATTCGAATGTGTGTTATCGTGGTGATATGTGTCTTCGCAGTAATATAACACTGATTAAAATGTATGCTTACGCGCCCACGTGTGTACGTGAAGGAGCAATGATTCGCAAATATAAAAACATATCTGCTTATTTCTTCACCTATCATATATTTGTGTAGAGTGCAATGGCCCAGTGGTTAGGGCAGCGGACTCGCGATCATAGTATCGCAGTTTCGATTCCCAGACCGGGTGTTGTGAGTGTTTATTGAGCGAAAACACCTAGAGCTCCACGAGGCTCCGGTAGGGGATGGTGACGAACCCTGCTGTACTCTTCCACCACAACTTTCTCTCACTCTTACTTCCTGTTGTGTCTGTATTTCAAAGGGTCAGCCTTGTCACAATGTGTCACGCTGAATATCCCCGAGAACTTCGTTATGGGTACACGTGTCAGTGGAGTGCTCAGCCACTTCCACGTTAATTTCACGAGCAGGCTGTTCCGTTGATCGGATCAACTGGAACCCTCGACGTCGTAAGCGACGGAGTGCCAACACACATATATTTGTGTTTGCATAGTGAAGGCGTGTGGCTTAATAGTCAGGGTGTTCCGCTCCTGGTTGTGAGGTCGTGAGTTCAATTCCTGGCGACACGTTGTGTCATAGAGCAAGACACTTTATTTCAAGATGCTCCAGTCTACTGAACTGGCAAAAATGAGAAGCACCTGTATTTCAAAGGATCAGTCTTGTCAAACTCTGTATCAGGCTGAATCTTCCCGAGAACTATGTTAAGAGCACACGTGTCTGCGGAGTGCTCAGCCATGTGCATGTTAATTTCACGAGTAGGCTGTTCCGTTGATCGGATCAACTGGATCGTAACTGATGGAGTGCCAGTTTCATTCTCTTCGTTTGTTTTGTTTTTGTTTTTGATTTGTGTCTATAGGCGAACGTGCGTTTTTAGT